>NC_053023.1:101331876-101461871 GCF_003073215.2 Triticum urartu
AATCCAAATTTGAAATTCAAATTTCGTACGAAATTTTTACAGTATTTCGTTTTCGATGCCCCGCGAGAAAAAATGTCTGCTCGGGATCCAAATCCTTGTACTGAATTCGGCGTGTGCGAAGCCGGGGTCCGTGTTGCACGCACGAGCCAAGTTGTTACACGAGTTCGATGTATGCCGTAAGTTCTAGCATCAAAGTGACCGTTTACGCCAAGTTCAAGCACCACCGATGTGATTAACTCAAAAGTATACTTTTCTCTATTTAAAAACGAGGGAGTATGTAGTAGGTGCGTCCTCTTAATGCTTCATATTAAATCAATATAAAATTCATCCCTTATCAAAAAAATACTTAATTACCTGTTACCGCGAATGAACGGGAACAATGTATAGCGAGCTTTTGGAATCTAAGCGAAAGACAAAATAGTGAAAGAGCGTAGCTATGTCTCAGTCGAAAAAATTACACAGATCTCAATGCAAGATCTGGTGATATAGCATCAACTGAGACTTAGTAAAACTACAGTGAAAACGACCGCGCGCTGCCGTTCGCCCCGTCAAACATTGTGCAGCGCCGGCCGGCCGGCCGGCATTGAAAGGTTACCGCGTCACATGCCCTGGGCTCCAGCTAGAACGCGGGGAACTTGACCTGGTCGGTGCAGCGGCTCTGCATCGGCACCGCCGGGCAGGGGACGGGGCCGGTGCCGGCGAGGTCGACGCACTGGTACACCTGGTACAGCTGCGTCTCGTTGCGCGCGTTCCGGTTGCACTCGATGCCAGGCGCCGACCCCGTCGCCTCCCCGATGGCGTCCCGGATGCTGCCCACGCAGTACGTCCTCTCCTCCGACGGCGCGATCCCGGCGTCGAGGAGGATGCGGGTGAGGTTGAAGCGGGCCTTGTACCGGAGCGCCGCGAGGAAGTAGGCGTGCTGGTCCATGTTGGAGCAGGTGCCGTGCCTGCTCCACTCGTGGCTCCAGAAGGCCGTGCTGTCGTTGCTCCTGCACGACAGCGTCCCCCAGTTCCGGTCCATGTCGCTCCTCAGGTCGCTGATCTGCAACGCATTCGCCGACAGATTACAGAGGGAACTTCTGGAGATGAAGAGTGGCATGCGGTTATTTATACGCACCAGCGACGGGTTGAAGGTGTCGCCGGCGTTGCAGAAGTCCGGCCAGCACCTGGTCCTGTTGGTATCGCCGGCGGGGCGGCACGCGGCGTAGTTGGGCCACAGGCCGTGGATGCCGAAGTCCGCCGCCGGCTTCACGTTGCCCGGGAAGCAGCAGCCGCCCGTCGTGTCGCAGAACGAGCCGGGCCACTGCATTCAGGAACGGTCAGCCACAGTTCAGACACACACACACGATAGAGCAATCAAAAGTTCATAAATGATTAGTTAGTTTACCTGCTGGACATGGTAGAAGAAATCGAAATCGGTGGCTGAGGCGAGAAGGAGAGGGAGCAGGAGGACGGCGAGAGAACAGCAATGGAGTCTCATGCTTGCACTCAGACAGTCTGATGCTCCCCGTATGTGCACTAATTGCGTTTATAAGCACAGGGTGAGGACTACAATCGCATATATTAGGACCGTAACGACATGGCGAATTGGGCAGGGCACCGACCGAAATGTGCGATCCTAAAGTAGTATAAAAAGATTTGTTTGGACTAATGTTCATACGGCAACACCTAATTAATCCTATGCGGGATCAGAAGTTCAGAACGAGCGCTGCAGCGCATGCAGGATCCCGACTCGACCATACGGGCACGAGATTCACGAGGACCAAAAGCTGGCACTTCCAAAATACTTTTAGACCATGGGCCATAATTGATCTGGTTCATTGAGTAATTAAAACAAAGTTCAGAGTTTGATGAAAGAGCCAGATCTGTGTTATGAGGCTACGATCATTGGTCCCTTTACAGTTTGGCAGCAATATAGTAGAACCCTGCAGAATGGATGTAGTAGTAGTTACTAATTAGACAGGCGGATCTCTGGATTGTAGTGTCGGTAGGGTTGGTTTTGCACTCGAATTTCTTGACAACAATACGGAAAGAAAATGTTTTCTCTGTGCGATCTCCACAAGCGAGCTGGTGGATCCGCCTCTCCTCTACATGGCGATCGGGCTGATGGCGGCGCTTCATTGTCGAGTCGGTCTTCCGTACTCCTATCCTCCTCAATTTTGTCTGTTGGTACTGATTAGACACAGCTTTGATGTATCTTCCTGCCGGCTCTTCGAGGCAGTAAAGTTAGGGTTTCCAACCGTACATTCCCACGGTGAAATTTGATGTCATGTTTCTCGGATCAATTTAAGGGTTCTATGGCGACGAGTATAGCTCTGGGGCGATGGTCCTTAGGGACATGTACACAATGACTTTTCGACTGTCATCGACAAGGTCAAGTCGGCTCTGATATAGAAGCGGCGACAGTGTCAATAGCTCATTCTAACGATGGCAGTTTCGATGGTGGTTCAGAGATCTTAATGTATTTCTTTATCATGTTTCTGGTTTTTTGTACTTCTGATGAACCTTTATATCCCCTCCGTTAACAAATACAATTGTTTTCGGATATTTCAACATGAACTGCATATGAATTAAATGAGTGAACAAACACACTAAAACGTGTTCATATACATTTAATTTAAAAAAATGTTAAAGCATATTCCCCTATATCTAAATATCAGATGTTTTTGCAGTTTAGTAGTAATGGATAGGAGTCCTCTAAAAAGTTGTTATGCTTTATGGCTCGATGCCTACATGGCAATGTTCAGCACTTACTTAGTGTAGGAGACAATGTTATTAGCAGTGTTGGTACCTCACTCTGCTGAAAATGAATAGAAATCAAAATAAGATTGACGATACTTTAGCTATAATAGAGAGAATTGGTGATAGCACAACATGTTGGCTACTTCGTTCCTAAATATAAATATTTCTAGAGATTTCAATATAAACTACATACAGATATATATAGATATAGCTTAGAGTGTAGATTGACTCATTTTGCTCCGTATGTAGTCCATATTGTAATCTCTATAAGACTTACATTTTCTCTATATACATTTAACATGTTTAAAATGCTTCGTTAATATTTTCTAATGTTTTATGTAGGTTTTTTTAATATAGTATATAATTAGTAGAATATTTGAAAGTGTAAACAAATTTAAAAATAAAGAGAAAAGCAAAAACAAAACACATGAAAAAAACCCAGAAAAACACGAGGTTGTGGCCTCGCGTACGCCTGGGCCGGTCCATCTGCCAGAGTTCCCTCGGTCGTGCACTTGGCCGGCCCAGCAGCTCGGACGACTTCAGAGTCGGAAGGCTGTGAGGTATAGCCGCGCCCGAGCCAAGTCGCGTCACTCCAATGCATGCGTCGCGCAAATCCTTCCCCCAGCAGCAGCCATGGCGGGGACACCAACGTCAACGGAAGGAGAATTCAGGGTAATTTCTGCTACGTAGTACACCAAAAAAGTTCTTGTACTTTTTCCCCTACATATTTTTCTCCGAGAGAAGCTGCCTTTGACCAGATCTGAGTTAGTCAATTCGATGTCTCAGATCTCACGGATTCCTTTCTCATACAAAATCGGGTCCTCTGTTGTTTTTCCCCGTTTGATTTACAAAATCGGGTGCGTCCCTATACGAAGACGGAGACCGTGTCCGAGGAGGATCCCAAACAGATCAGGGAGAGCTACATATAAATATCCAGCCCCGTGCATTGCGTATATATACAGATCAAGTAAAGCTTAATTTCTTTCTGCCTTCAAGATGGCGGTTAATGACGCGAGAAAGAAAAAGGTGCCACAGAGAAAGCCAAGGACGATGAAGCGGCAGACTACATTTTCCTACGAGGACTTGCTGGACGAGATAGTGTGGGAGATCTTAATCAGGCTTCCCGTGGAATCACTGGTGAGGTTCAAGTTGGTCAGCAAGGCTTGGCGCAGCATCATCTCGGATCCTGTTTTTGTTCGTGCGCACCTCCGTTACTCCAAACAGAAACATCACAACCCATTATCCTTCCTTATCATCCCCCAGATTTATCTGAAACCGGATCCTTCCAACATTGTCTCCACCAACATCCGCCTCTACCACTGCTCTTTACAACAACAACAACAACAATAACAACAACAACAACAACAACAACAAGATGACAGAATGAGCAGTAGTGCAATTGCAACACTCCTTTACGGGAAGCACTTCCAGGCAGGCGAGTTTGGGTTGGTGTCCCAAATGGCACACTGCGATGGCTTGGTGCTGCTACCCACCGACACCAACACCTACATCTTTAACCCTGCCATGAGAGATGTCGTCGAGCTGCCTAAGAGCCACCGCAACATGTTGCAACATTCAACCTGCCTTCCAATTGGATTTGGCCTTGATGCTTCCACGGGCAGATATAAGGTTGTGCGCTCTTTCTACTATTCCATTGATTGCCATCACATTGCGATGGGAATGGAAGTGTTCAGCATTAATGATGGCCAAGATAGATCTTGGAGGGAAACCTTGACTGATCCACCCGCCCTTATCTCGTGTCCTCAGACTGCCATACACTGCAAGGGGTGTCTATTCTATTTCATTGATAGAAAAATCCACAGCTGCTCCACGCGGGTGCTACTCCGTTTCAGCCTTGGGACGAAACATTTGGTTTTACTCCATTGCTTCCTAATATGTACACTCAAGTTGAAGATGAAGATATTATTGTCCATGAGCTCGATGGGGAATTATGCGCTACCATCTTTTTGAAGGTGCGGAGGAAAGTCTTGATATGGATGACAAGAGATATCCTAGATCCACAATGGAAGTGTCATTGCATAATCAATTTCTCAGAGCCGTGCTATCCAATAGCCTCGCTAAGCCATGGTGGGTTTCTTTTAAGAAGAGGCAATAGTCTCTTCCGTTATTACTTGGAAGCTCACGGCATAAAAGAAGAAGACACATTGGATATCGATGACTTAAGGTTCATTGGACATACCGAAGACACCATGGGGCATGCATGGGAAAACTTTTGTTGGTTCGACATACTTTTATACACGGAAAGCCTTGTTCCAATTACTCCCAAGGCGAGCTTACAAGCCTTGTAATGTGTACGCTTGTCCCTACTCATGACCACCTTCTTTGGTGGATCATCAGATGTTTCTCTCTGGAAAAGGAATAATAAGAAGCATGAGCCAATGTTTGTTTCATGTTGTACATGGCACTTAAATGAGGTCCTTTTTATGTGCATCTTTCTATGGTTTCCTTAGAAACTTTGTAAGGTGTTATTGTCGTGGTTGTTATATGCATTTTTAGGAGCAGCCAATCAAAGTCATTCAAATAAGAGATATGAATCATATGATCTTATTAGCTAGGAAATTAGGACTAGCCCCTGGAGTTGAATTTATGCATCCATATCTGCAAGAAAGGGTGTGACATTGTTAGGCCCCCCTCCCCTCCCTAGCGCCGCCGCGAGCCCCCTCCACGCGCCTCCCTCCCCTTGCCGCCGCCTCGACGTACTAGCAGGCAAAGCCCGGCAGTGCTGGCGGCGGCGGCGTGCTCTTCTTCCCCCGCTCTGTCTGGCGGGCGCGGGCCTCCAGGTCAGGCGGTGGCTTGGGGTTTGCTCGGGGCGCAGCAACAGCAGCCGCCGGTAGCGGACTGGCGGATTGTGGGCGGCACCTTGAAGGGGCTTGAAAGGATCGATATGGTTGACTAGAGGGGGGGGGGTGAATAGGCAACTAACAATTTTTAACTTTTATTTACCAAATTGAACTTTGCATCAAAGTAGGTTGTCTAGATGTGTAACTAGGTGAGCAACCTATATGATGCAACAACAACAAACAACCAAGCAAGCAAGAGAAGTAACACTAAAGAGTTTGCACAAGTAAAGGTAAGAGATAACCAAGAGTGGATCCAGTGAAGACGAGGATGTGTTACCGAAGTTCCTTCCTTTTGAGGGGAAGTACATCTCCGTTAGAACGGTGTGGAGGCACAATGCTCCCAAGAAGCCACTATGGCCACCGTATTCTCCTCACGCCCTCAAACAATGCGAGATGCCGTGATTCCACTATTGGTGCCCTTGAAGGCGGCGAACGGACCTTTACAAACAAGGTTGGGGCAAATTCCACAACTTAATCGGAGGCTCCCAACAATACCACGAAGCTTCACCACAATGGACTATGGCTCCGTGGTGACCTCAACCGTTTAGGGTGCTCAAACACCCAAGAGTAACAAGATCCGCTAGGGATAGGTGGGGGAATAAAAAAATCTCTTGGTGAAAGTGTAGATCAGGGCCTTCTCAACCACTCCCGAGCAAATCAACAAGTTTGATTGGCTAGAGAGATAGATCGGGCGAAAATGGAGCTTGGAGCATTAATGGAGCTTAAGGGGGAAGAGGTAGGTCAACTTTGGGGAAGAAGACCCCTATATATAGTGGGGGGAACAAACCAACCGTTACCCCCCACTCAGCCCCGCAACGAGCGGTACTACCGCTTGGGTGGGCGGTACTACCGCTGAGTCAGCAGTACTGCCGTTCCACCTAGCGGTACTACCGCGCAAAGGAGAGAAGCAGGGACCTGGACCCAGAGCGGTACTACCACGGTGGTAAGGGCGGTACTACCGCTGAGAAGCGGTACTACCGCCTCTACTGCCGCAACTAGTGCCGCACAACCCGACACGAGAAAAGAGCCCTCGAGTCGAGGCGGTAGGAACCTGGCAACCCAGCGGTAGTACTGCTGCGGAGTCACCGGCGGTACTACCGTTGCGGGGCGGTACTGCCGCTTGTGACCCCTCAGCGGTACTACCGCCGGGTACCACGGTACTACCGCTGGGACCCAGACAAAGCCCACAAGCAGAGAGCAGGTCTCTCCATCGAAGCGGAAGGGCTTTGAGGGTGAGAGGCAGATGTGTACGTGTTGATTCCACCCAAGCAATACCAAGGCGGACCCCCTCTTGATAGTACGGTGCCCTCTACGCAACTAGTCCACCGAAAGAGAAACGAAAGAGCTACACCGTCTTGAATGACACTCCGAGGAGAAGAAATCGTCTCGTGCCAAGGATGAATCTCTGAAATGCTCAAAGCACACGATTAGTCCGCAAACACGTTGTCATCAATCACCAAAACCACATCAAGAGAGATATACCTCAACAATCTCCCCCTTTTTGGTGGATTGATGACAACTGGGGATTTGCAAAATGAAAAGATACGAAAGTAAGGATACTTAGAACTACAAAATATAGACGGGCTCCCCCTGAATGTGTGCACCTAGTTAGTGGAGCCTTTGGAATGCAAGACACACACATTCGGATCAACACTCCCCCTATATTTTATAGTCCAACAATTCTAAGCATAGGATATATGAGAGAAGGGTATAAAATAGGATAAGCATGCAACTCATAAGATACTACAGTACTGAATAGACATAAGTAATAAGGTAGCGATAGGAAGCATATGTCTCACACCATATGTCTAGAACTTAGGTCTCACTGGCATCAAACCAAACCAAGCAAGGACAACTAGAAAACACACGAGAAAACACAAGACACAAAGACACACTCACAACACAGCAACAACACAAATCCCTAAACTCTCTCCCCCTTTGGCATCAAGACACCAAAAGGGCAAAGAGCGTTGCTACGGCTCCAGGTGATGGCAAGCTGAGGATCTCGAACATCACATCTTAGCGTGATCATCTGCATCTCCGTCGTTGGTCAGAAACTGCTCGGCGTCTGAATCAGTCCAAGGGCAATGCTGGTGAATCCATTCCTCCTCTTCAGTGATCTGTCCCTCAGAACCGCTTGCAACGGTCGCACCCAGGTGACGCATGAGCTCCTTGTGGCGCACCCTGGCCTGCTTCTCAGCCACATGAGTCATGTACTGACCATGAGACTCCATGCAGAAAAGCTTCTTCATCTTGCGTTTAAGCTTCTTTGCCCAAGAAGGTTCTGCACTAGCGGGCCCAAAGTCCTCGTGATCATCAGTTGCAGCCTCACCCTCAGGCTCCATGGCAGCATCAGTAGTAGATGGACCCCCAGGTTTAGGAGCTGGGGTGCCCCAATTGTCCTTCCTCAGACACTTGATCTCATGAGAAACCAAGTCTCCAGTTTCCAACAGCACTCTGGGATAGACACGAGCCCAGGCCTTCTCAATGAGCCTCATGATGAATGGACCATATATTGGGCACTTGCGCTCAGAAACGGCGGAGAGAAGTTCAGACCACATAACATGAGAAATGTCCAGGCTCTCTCCAGTGTTTTCTTCCTTCTCATGCTGGCAGAAAAGAAGCATGTCCACGAGATAGGAGTGGACCATATCCAGATTCCCGATGCGAGGGAAGAGAGTCTCATGGAAGACACGATGAAGAATGTCCAGATACGTAGACAGCTCATAGGTTTCCTTCTTAGTCACTGGGTGAACCTTCACAGTGCAGTAGGGCCAAAGGGCTTGCTTGTGAGTGGATGTAGCATTGCGGTGAGGGCGGAAGCCTACTGGAGTCTCAAGCACTTGATCTTCCACATCAAGTAACTCCATGAAGGCCTTCCACTTGACGGAAAGCAACTTGCCATTGGTCATCCAAGTCAGAGTCCTGTTGGCATCAGTTCCAAGATGAACGGTAGCAAAGAATTGAGCCAACAAATCTGCATCGAAATTCTTGTTGAACTGCATGATCCTGAGAATATTCAGCTGAGAACACAACTGAAGGGCTTCGCCAAAGTACTCAGGGTCCTTCTCCATGGCATCTGTGTCGATGGAGCGAACATCAACAAAGAGATTTTTCTTGGCCTTGATCACATCAAAATACATGGCAAACTGAAAGCGGTTCCAGAACGGGCGGTTGACCAAAGTGGGATCTTGGTCTGCTTCATAGGGGTTGCGGCGACGCTTTTCCCAAAACTCCTTGGCAGTCATCTCAGTCACAGTCTTTCCCTTTGGCTTGTTGGCGGATCTCTTCGATTGCTAAGGTGGTGGTGGAGCACTTGCGGATGCGCCTGCTGGTGGCGGTTGAGTACTAGAGGAACCACCTGCTGGCTCAGAGGTGCGGTAGCGCTTTGACGTTGCACGCCCGGGGTTGACACGGCGGACCTGCTGCTCAGGATGATCATCACCTAGAACCAAACATAAGAACACGCAAAACAACCAGAAAGAATGAGCATAAGCCAACAAACACATCAAAAAGGATCAATGTATGGCAGGAACATGATGGAACTTGGCAGGCGGCGGTAGTACCGCGTCATGCACGCGGCAGTACCGCCCAAGCGGTAGTACCGCTTCAAAGAGAGCGGTAGTGCCGCTCGAGGCGGGGAAACAGCAGTTCCCTACTACCGTGGTCAGATCCGGCACTACCGGCCTGCCAAATTCAAAAATATTCCTACCAAACTCTAATCTAGAAAGTCTAGTTGCCTTCTCCAACCTACTCAAGCCTAGATTTAGCCAAAAATCTAGAGATGCAACCACCATTGCCCCTAAGACGCAAGATCTGAAAACGAGACAAAAGGAGAGAAGGAACGGGGGCAATACCGGCATCCATGGCAAGAGAACGGGGTGGGGATCGTCTCCACCGAAGGAAATGGAGAGGGACGCCCCGGAGATGAAGATCCGCCGGAGCCCTCCCGCGGTGATGCGTGGCTGGAGAGAGGAAGAGGAATGAGGGGGCGGAGCGAATGGGTATGGGGGAGAAGAAACCTCCCCCTGCCCCGATATAACCCCCTGGTCCCGTCCCGCAGCGGTAGTACCGCGCTGGGGGTGGTAGTACCGCTTATAAGCGGTAGTACCTTGCACCACCAGCGGTAGTACCGCCCAGCACGCCTCGGCAACTAAACAACACGGCTTAGCTCGAGAGAAAAAAAGAGAACAAAAGGCAAGAAGAAGAGAGAACACACCAGCAAGAGGCCAAGACACACCTCTTCAAGAGAGGGTGGTGGCCGAGGCCACCTATGTTTGAGTCAAGAGGTATGGCGCTGCGAAGATTTTAACCTTGGGCCCATGACCAAAACTCGTCCTTGAAGCACAAGTACCATCAACGATGGCTAATGTGAAAGACTTGATCAATTTATGCATAAAGGGGGGAGGAAGAGTTCATTGAGAGAACAACACCCCCCCTATGTCCATGCCTACATCTAAACTAGACAACAAATTGAGTGTGGTGGGGTGTGCAAGGGTTCAAGTCACATTGCTCGAATCAATGATATTTAGCTCATGCCTTAACTCACGAAATCTTGCTTCATCCAAGGGCTTCGTGAAAATATCTGCAAGGTTATCATGAGTGTTGACATAGTTGAGCTCGATCTCTCCTCGCCTAATGTGATCCTGGATGAAGTGATACTGAATCTCAATACACTTCGTCTTGAAGTGTTGCACCGGGTTGAGAGAGATCTTGATGGCACTTTCATTGTCACACCAAAGAGGCACTTTGTCACAAATGACACCGTAATCCTTTAAAGTTTGCCTCATCCATAAGAGTTGTGCACAAAAACTACCGGCCGCTACATACTCCGCTTCGGTGGACGAGAGAGACACACAACTTTGCTTTTTGGAAGACCAACTTACCAAAGAGCAACCAAGGAATTGGCACCCTCCGGAAGTGGACTTCCTATCCACTTTGTCTCCCACCCAATCGGAATCCGAATACCCTACAAGTTTGAAGTTTGCTCCGCTTGGGTACCATAAGCCAAAGTTTGGGGTATGAGCCAAATATCGAAAGATTCGTTTGACCGCCACATAGTGACTTTCCTTAGGTGCGGCTTGAAACCGTGCACAAATTCCCACACTCAACAAGATATCCGGTCTAGATGCACAAAGGTAAAGCAAGGATCCAATCATGGAGCGATATACCTTTTGATCCACCGCTTTACCATTGGGATCTATGTCAAGTTGGCACTTGGTGGGCATTGGAGTGGAAGCCGGCTTGACATCACTTAGCTTGAATCTCTTGAGCATGTCTGGAGTGTATTTGGCTTGGTTGATGAAGGTTCCTTCTCTTCTTTGCTTCACTTCGAACACTAGAAAGAACTTCAACTCTCCCATGGAAGACATCTCGAACTTTGAGGTCATGAGAGCGGCAAATTCCTCATTGAAAGCTTTGTTAGGGGAACCAAAGATAATATCATCAACATATAATTGGCATACAAACAACTCCCCTTTGACCTTCTTAGTAAAAAGAGTGGGGTCGATTAGCCCAACTTCAAAAGCATGGTCTTGTAACAACTCGGTAAGGTGGTCATACCACGCACGTGGGGCTTGTTTAAGGCCATAGAGTGCCTTATCGAGTTGATACACATGATCGGGAAAGTAGGGGTCCTCTAACCCGGGGGGTTGCTTGACATAAACCAATTCATTAATAGGACCATTAAGAAAAGCACTCTTCACATCCATTTGTTGCAACTTAAAGTTATGATGATAAGCATATGCAATCAACATGCAAATGGATTCAAGACGAGCAACGGGAGCAAAGGTTTCACCATAGTCGATACCCTCGACTTGGGAGTAGCCTTGTGCTACCAAGCGAGCCTTGTTGCGAATGATAATCCCATGGGCATCTTACTTATTCTTAAATATCCACTTGGTTCCAATGACATTGTGGTTCCCCGTCGGTCTTGGCACCAATCTCCACACTTTGTTGCGCTCGAAGTTGTTGAGTTCTTCATGCATGGCATTGAGCCAATCCAGATCTTTGAGCGCCTCATAGACCTTTTGGGGTTCGACACAAGAGACAAACGTGCGATGTTCACAATAGTTTGCTAATTGTCTACGAGTGCTTACCCCCTTTCTTAAGCTTCCAAGCACATTTGTCACGAGATGATCCTTGGTGGAGAGCTTGGAAGCAACCTTGGCGGCACGATGCTCCAATTCCTCCTCGGGGGTGAGACGAGGAGTGGTCACTTGATCATCTTGAGCGTCGTCTTGAGCTTGTTCTTGATCACCTGGGACTTGATCTTGAACTTGCTCGGAGGAGGGAACTTGACCTTGGGCATCACTTGGTGTGATAACACCGTCTTGAGCATGATCTTGCCCTTGGTCTTGTTCTTGAGGATGAGGGCCTTCACGTTGTTCCTCAGAAGTGTGTGGGCCTTGGGTTTGTGATGGCTCCACTTGAGTGGATCATTGTCCTTCTCCTTTGGCTACAAGGGGTTCCTTAATGGGTAGGATAAAACCAACACCCATTCTTCTTATGGCTTGAGGAGGAATTTCATCACCTACATCACAAGTGCCACTTTGCTCCACTTGGGAGCCGTTATTCTCATCAAACTCCACGTTACACGTCTCCTCAATATGTCCCGTGGATTTATTGAGGACACGGTAAGCATGAGAGTTTGTAGCATAACCAACAAATATGCCCTCATAGGCTCTAGCCTCAAATTTAGACAACCGAACATCTTTCTTGAGAATGAAACGCTTACACCCGAACACCCGAAAGTACTTAAGGTTGGGCTTGTTACCGGTGAGTATCTCATATGGAGTCTTGTTCAAGCCCTTGCGGAGGTAGAGCCGATTGGACGCATGACACGCGGTGTTGATGGCTTCGGCCCAAAAGTTGTATGGAGACTTGAACTCCGCCATCATGGTCCTTGCCGCATCCATCAACGTCCGGTTCTTCCTCTCCGCAACACCGTTTTGTTGAGGGGTGTAACATGCGGAATATTGATGCTTGATCCCCTCGTCACTAAGAAACTCATCCAAGGTGTAGTTCTTGAACTCGGTGCCGTTGTCACTTCTTATTATCAAGATCTTTGCATTGTGTTGACGTTGTGCTTCATTTGCAAAGTCAATGACGGTTTGTTGGGTCTCGCTCTTCCTCTTGAAGAAATACACCCAAGTGTATCTTGAGTAGTCATCCACAATCACCAAGCAATACTTCCTACCCCCAAGACTATCAAAGGATGGAGGCCCAAAGAGATCCAAGTGAAGGAGCTCCAAAGGCCTCTTTGAGTAAATGATAGTCGTGGGGGGTGAGCCTTCTCATGTAGTTTTCCTTCGATACAAGCACTGTAAGCACGATCTTTAGCAAAACTAACATTCGTTAGTCCACGGACATGGTCCCCCTTGAGAAGACTTTGCAAAGATCTCATATTGACATGGGCTAAACGGCGATGCCAAAGCCATCCCACATCAACCTTAGCCATTAGGCATGTCGCGGTCTTAGTGGGTCGCTCCGAAAAGTTAATCACATATAGACCATTCTCGACATGCCCAACAAAGGCTACTTTAAGAGTCTTGCTCCACAAGAGGGCCACGGTATCAATATCAAATAAAGTGGCAAAGCCCATGATTGCAAGTTGACGAACGGAAAGTAAATCGTACGCAAGGGACTCAACAAGCATGACCTTCTCGATCGTGAGATCATGTGAGATGACTACCTTGCCAAGTCCCAATACCTTAGAAGATGAGGCGTCACCCCACTCGACATTGGTGGGCATAGATGGAATCTTGTGCACGTCCACCACCAAGTCCTTGCTTCCGGTCATATGATTTGTAGCTCCGCTATCGAGCAACCATGATCCCCCACCAGAAGCAAAGACCTACAAGAGATCAATGCTTGGTTTTAGGTACCAATTTTGTAATGGGTCCTTTGATGTTAGTAACAAGGGTCTTTGGAACCCAAATAGAACATTCAATTTACTCATGAGGAGAACCAACAAATTTGGCATAGACATGCCCATCACTAGCACGACATAACACATAAGAAGGATTAAAGTAGTCGACTTTGATGGAAGGGGTGGCATTGCACTTTTTGACACCGCCACCCTTTGCATTGTTCTTCTTCTCCTTGGAAGCACTCTCTCCCTCCTTCACAAAGGTTTGCATGAGAGGAGGATGTCATTTGGTCTTTTCATTCTTCTTCTTGTTCTTGGACTCGGGCACGTACCCAATCCCTTCCTTGGCCACAACTCCCTTTTGGTTGGTCAAGAGGTCGCTGAGGTTCTTCTTGCCTTGTATGCAAGTCGCAAGACCTTTCTCAAGTTGCACCTTTAGCTTAGCATTCTCCTCAACAAGATGCACATGCTCACAACATGGGTTAGTAGCATTTGCATTATCAATTAACATCATACGAGGAAAAGTGGCTTTTTCCTTGGTTAGCTTTACTTGAAGTTGATCATGAGACTCTTTGAGGCTAGCATGAGCACCCTTCAAGACCTTGTGAGCCTTGTCAAGTAGATCAAACTCCCCTTTGAGTCTAGCAAGATCAACCTCAAGTTCGGCCTTCTCAGAGTTTAGCACACGAGAAACAATGAGAACATGATCAAAATCTTTCTTTAACTTAGCATGATCAACGTTGTGTGACTCCTCAAGAGCCAAATGAAGACCACGCTCTTCCTCAAGAGCATTGGAAAGATCCAAAATCTCATCGGCATAGTCACGACTATGCCCTTCCATCTTAGAGATGGTATCTTCGTGAGCCTTGATCATGTCATTGGCTTCACCAAGTTGTTCCAAGAGAACAACAAAGTGCTTCTTGGATTTACCCTTAAGTTTGCCCATAAAGGCTTCAAACTCATTCACCTCCACATTAGCTCTCTCATGTTCATCAATGCTATCCGTCAAAGAAGGATGATTAATGATGGTAGTTTTGATGTTGGGGGTTACCTTGTTGGTGGATTTTGCCATGAGGCACTTGGCGGTGATGCTCTCATTGGGTGAGTCGAAGAGAGACACCCGTGGAGTCATCGCAATGGCAACTGAGGCCATGGCAACCGACTCACCATCTTCATCATCGTCATCATCCTCATTGTACTCTTCTTGTACCACCAATGCCTTGGGAGGAGTCTTCTTGGTGAAGTTGCTCTTGTTGATGAGCTTGCTCCACCAACGACTTGGCTTTGTCCTTTCGGATGAGCTTGCCACCATTGTCTTCCCTCTTCCCATACGGGCACTCCGCAACAAAATGACTCACATTGCCACAATTGTAGCAAGTCCTTACACGTTGCTTGATCTTCGTGCCACTTGAGTTGTTTTTGTTAAAGTTTGGCCTTGAGTTCTTCTTGCTCCAAAATTGCCTTGAAGCAAGTGCCATGTGTTCATGATATGCATACTTTGTATCTTCGGGGTTGCTCTCCTCTTCTTCTTCTTCAACGCAGACCTTGGCCTTCAAAGCAAGGTTGGGCTTCTTTTCCTTTGAGAACGGAGCACCGCATTGTCGGCAGTCTTGTCCAAGATGTTCATGGCCACAAACTCATCCAACACTTCGCTTGAGGTCAAAGTGTGGAAGTCCGGCCTTTGACGAATGACGGAGGACATGGCCTTGTGGTAAGGCATCATTGCCTTGAGGAATTTGCGCTTGATCCAATTGTCATCCGTGTCCTTGCTCCCGTGATCTCGGAGTGAGACCGCGAGTTTGGTTACTCTCCGATAAAGCTCACGAGGTTCTTCATCTTCTTTCATTGCAAACTCATCGGCTTCATCTTGCACCACTTCATAGTTGGAGTGTTGAATGCTTGCGCTTCCTCGGTAGAGTGAGACAACACAAAGCCATGCGTCTTTGGCCAAGGCTAAGGGCCGAAGATGAGGTAGATCTTTGGGTGGAATTGCATCTTGAATGATGAAGAGAGCATTCTCATTGAATTGATTATCTGCGGCTTCTCGAGGAGTGAAGTTGCTTGGATCATGCAGATGGAAACCTTCTTCAATGATTCTCCAAAGATTAGTGTTCACATTATTTAAATGACGCTTAAAGCGGTAAACCCAAGAATCAAAGTCCTCATTTTTCACAATCTTAGGGGGAGGACCGGCATGATTCAAATGAGTGGAAGGAACCGGTCCACCATAAACAAGTGGTGGTTCCACATGAGAAAAGATGCCGGTGCCATTCTTACCACTAGAGGAAGGAGCCTTTTCACTACTAGCTTCCCCTTTGTCGGAGATAGCATCCGTCACCTTGTCGGTGGGATTACCCACTTTCAACGGTGCGGTGGATAGTTTAAGCCCTTCAAGGAATTTAGTAAACATGCTTTCAACCTCGTTCGTCATGGAGGTTTTCAATGTCTCCAAGGCCACATTGAACTCCTCACAAGAGACCGAGGTTCCCCCATCGCCCGTAGACGAGATCAGATTCACACCGGAGTGTTCCTCCACACCGTCTACGGTATCAACCATACTCTTCGGACGGTAAAGTCCTTAATAAAGAGACGAGGCTCTGATACCAATTGAAAGGATCGATATGATTGACTAGAGGGGGTGAATAGGCAACTAACAATTTTTAACTTTTCTTTACCAAATTGAACTTTGCATCAAATTAGGTTGTCTAGATGTGCAACTAGGTGAGCAACCTATATGATGCAACAACAAACAAACAAACAAGCAAGCAAGAGAAGTAACACTAAAGAGCTTGCACAAGTAAAGGTAAGAGATAACCCAGAGTGGATCCGGTGAAGACGAGGATGTGTTACCGAAGTTTCTTCCTTTTGAGGAGAATTACGTCTTCGTTAGAGCGGTATGGAGGCACAATGCTCCCCAAGAAGCCACTAGGGCCACCGTATTCTCCTCACGCCCTCACACAATGCGAGATGCCGTGATTCCACTATTGGTGCCCTTGAAGGCGGCGACCGGAACTTTACAAACAAGGTTGGGGCAAACTCCACAACTTAATCGGAGGCTCCCAACAATACCACGAAGCTTCACCACAATGGACTATGGCTCCGTGGTGACCTCAACCGTCTAGGGTGCTCAAACACCCAAGAGTAACAAGATCCGCTAGGGATAGGTGGGGGAATCAAAAATCTCTTGGTGGAAGTGTAGATCGGGGCCTTCTCAACCACTCCCGAGCAAATCAACAAGTTTGATTGGCTAGAGAGATAGATCAGGCGAAAATGGAACTTGGAGCATTAATGGAGCTTAAGGGGGAAGAGGTAGGTCAACTTTGGGGAAGAAGACCCCTATATATAGTGGGGGGAACAAACCAATCGTTACCCCCCACTCAGCCCCGCAACGAGCGGTACTACTGCTTGGGTGGGCGGTACTACCGCTGAGCCAGCGGTATTGCCGTTCCACCTAGCGGTACTACCGCGCAAAGGAGAGAAGCAGGGACCTGGACCCAGAGCGGTACTACCGCGGTGGTAAGGGCGGTACTACCGCCTCTACTGCCGCAACTAGTGCCGCACAACCCGACACGAGAAAAAGAGACCTCGAGTCGAGGCGGTAGGAACTTGGCAACCCAGCGGTAGTACTGCTGCGGAGTCACCGGCGGTACTACCGCTGCGGGGCAGTACTGCCGCTTGTGACCCCTCAGCGGTACTACCGCTGGGTACCACAGTACTACCGCTGGGACCCAGACAAAGCCCACAAGCAGAGAGTAGATCTCTCCATCGAAGCGGAAGGACTCAGAGGGTGAGAAGCAGATGTGTACGTGTTGATTCCACCCAAGCAATACCAAGGCGGATCCCCTCTTGATTGTACGGTACCCTCTACGCAACTAGTCCACCGAAAGAGAAAAGAAAGAGCTACACCGTCTTGAATGACACTCCGAGGAGAAGAAATCATCTCGTGCCAAGGATGAATCTCTGAAATGCTCAAAGCACACGATTAGTCCGCAAACACGTTGTCATCAATCACCAAAACCACATCGAGAGAGATATGCCTCAACAGGGCTGCAGCGGCGGTGGTGCTCGGTGGGCTCCAACGGCGACGGACGGCCTGATTTAGGCCCAGGCGGCGTGAGCTGCGGGTGTTCGTCCCTGCCGTGGCCGCGACTGGTTGGTGAAGGAGGTGCATCGGCGGTGGTAGGTGGGCCTGCTGGTCAGGCTCTAGGAGTTCCGCCGACTGGATGAGGGCAGCAGCTCAGATGGGCTCCCCAATGAGTATTCTTGGTGGTACACGGTGGTCCTTGGGGGTCCTCCTTGCTGGTGGTCGGATCTACGTCGGTGGCTTTGTGCGGTTCTGCGTCTGCCGCTGAGGTGAGGCGGCATAGGGGTGTGTCTAGTGGGGAGGTTGGCTGGAGGGATGGGCGGCGCCGACGTACTCAGGCCACCTGACACTGGCACAGGGGTGTGCCGGTCCGGATGCGTCCGCTCCCCCACCTCCCCTATCCCTAGTTGTGTGCAGGTTGTCGGAGCTCCGACGATGTTCAAGGCGGGACATATGATGCGGTTCGTCAGTCGGGGGTGTCCCTGTGGTACAATGTTGATCTCTTTGAATGGTCTTGGGGGTGTCTGGATGTTGGGGGCGGCCCTGGCGATGGATGCGTGGTGTTCGGGGGCGGAACCTATGTCTTAGGTGCGGGCGGGCATCCATGGATTCGCGGGAGGCCTGACTGCAGGTGGTGGACGGAGCAGGGGTGTGAGCACCGGGGTACATCACCTGCCCAGTTCTTGTACTGGCCGCAGGTGACGGCGGCAGCGTCTGTGGACGTCATATTCTTCTTGGAGGCTTCGTTGCGGTGCTCCCACTCCTTGCGTGTGGCTCCGGATGAAAACTTGATCTGCGGATTGGACGATGGCGGCTATCCATGGTTATACCCTTTTGGGAGGCTCCATCTTGGAGTCCTTGCTTTGTCATTATCCGTCTCAACCCTCCTCGATGGTGGAGGTCTCCGTCGTCTCCAAGTGGTCCTTCTTAGCACATCTTTAGATTGCTTGGTTGTCGTCGGTGTGGTGTGATAGTGCCCGACACCTTTATTTTTTGCCTTAAGCGTGTGTTGTGTGCCGCGGCGGTGTGTGTTTGTATTAGTTCGCTCGGATACTTGTGGTGATGGTTGCTTTGTAATATAAAGTGAGGGAAATCTGTTTTTTAAATGGGTGTGATACTAGCACATATGGGGATGCGTACATTGTTGCATTTCTTTAAAGCTTTTGAGGTTTGGAGACGCTGTAACCGACAAACATTATCCACACCAAAAAGACACACCAATCCCAATCAAAGTGCCGTGACATGCCGCGTTTCACCTATTGACTTCGTTCAAAATTTGTGGAGCAAAATGGAACTCAAGATTATAGGTCTTTATTTCATCAGGAATTAATAGTAAAATCCTCTATAACACTTTTATTTTTAAAGAGCTCACATTCAATTGAGATCTTCAATTAAAATTGGATTATCCAATTTTGACTGGGTTAACAATTAATCAAAGCTCGCTCATTCAATTATTTTACACTATACATTATGCTTCCTAATTTTATGGCCTCACAATTAATCGAGGAATTCAATTTAGAATTGGGTCAATCGATTTTGACCGGATCAACACTTGCTCAATCTCTCCCATTCAAATTGTTTTAATTCATTATGTTCCCTGTTGAATCTTTTTCATTCGATTGAGGTAATCAATTTTAGATTTGGTTTACTATTTTGACCATGCCAATGATTTTTCAAATCAGTCAGCAGCATCCGGCCTATAAAAACATATCAATCCCGTACACCCTCCCATCACCAGAAAAAGAAAGCGCCACCATGTGATATTGTAGCATCAATATAGTAGTACATGCGACCACCGATACTGAAATTTCCCTACATAAATATACGTTGGTCAGTGGATAATTTAGAATCACACCACGAAAGATCCACCAAATCATCGAATTAGACATAAAAATAAAAAACACTCTATCATCTCCAATACCCGCCAAACTAAATATTCCATCAGTTCTAAAATATAAGGGGTATTAGTTTTGTAGAAAGTCAAACTTCTCCAACTTTGACCAAGTTCAGAGCAAAAATATCGACATCCACAATATTAAAAAAAGTATAGAAATTCATTTCATGATGAGTTTAAAAATATCGATTTGATATTATGGGTTTTGATATATTTGTCTACAAATTTTATTGAACTTTAAAGGCTTGAATTTTCAAAAATGTAATACACCATAATGTTGAAATAGAGTGATTATTTTTCCAAGAAACTTAACAACACCAACGGCGCAGCAAAGCACGTCCAACCCTTTTACTAGTTTTGTCAAAGTAAATCTAGATATATCTTGTTATGCGCATCTAAATTATATAACATTGATTTACACGAAGATTCGTGCGGCTGTTTTATTTTTTCTTTCGTCGATGTCCAGAACTCAGGATTGGACGCGATTAAACGGAAGCAATAACACCCCGCAAAAGAAAAAAAACTGAACCAATAACACCCTGCAAAAGAAAAAAAACTGAACCAATAACACCCTGCAAAAGAAAAAAAACTGAACCAATAACAAACACAAAAGAGGTGTTTGGATTAGAGGGTGATAAGGTAAATGGATAAAGCTCTGAACTAGAATTCAACTTAATCAGAAGGCCGGCAGCTGGACCCTGTCTTTGCAGTTGCCCTGCACCGGCGGACTGAGATCCAGTGCCTTTATCAAGTGAAGTCACGCTGCAACTTTACCCTTCTAATCTCCATCCAATCCACATCCTACGGTCCAGATCACACAAGAGGAAAGGCTCTCAACACTTAGCAGTTTTCAGCATAGCAGCAAACATCAATACAGACTAGCTGCAAACAATGATGCAATGGCACTTGAACTCAGTTTTATTTGAACAGATTGAAACCCAAAAAATAAAGAACTGCAGATACTCATGAGCAGACTATAAAACAAAATTTGGGTATACAGTAGTGCATTATGCAATCAAAGTGGAATAAATCAATTGCAGCTGACACTAAATCCAGTAGAACTTGATATTAAAAGGCTGCAGCGCATAATGTCCGAATGCTACAGCAATAAGTGTCAATGTTGAGTAATCATCTACACAAAAGCAGGCCATTTCACTTATACATTTAGGCCAAAAGAGACTATCACAACCCCCAAAAATACTGTTCTTAGCACAAAAAATAGTGGTTTCTCTGAACTAATTGAGCCCAAGAAAAACATCAAATGGCCTATACTCTTTATTTGTGTCAAAAGTGACAACATCACCTAAATGTGCATAGTCAAGGATCATTTTAGCATCAGCCCAGAATATGTTGGTTATATCCTCCTCACAATCCAACTGTAGTGCATATTGGAATGATGGATTGTCAGCAATTTTTTCATGAAAATATTTCAACATACTTCCAGCTTGTCCAAAAGCCAACTCCCTCTGTCGCTTGGTTCGCAAATGATTTTTTGGTCACGACAAGTATATCCAAGGTTAATCGGTCCACCAACTTGACGAGAAGCAAACTCATGTGCAGCTTGTGGCATAATGCCGGAATCATCAGCGGTTTCAATTTCAAAAGCTTGTCGTTCTGAAATCTTTCTTTGGGATATCATCAAGTGGTGGGTTTGTGGCAATTGAAGCAAGTGGTTGTGTTCAAGCACAACCTTAGTTACTTCATAATTTTCGGCCTCTCGATCCAATTGGAAACACATACGAGCTTGGCAATTGGTTCTTGTTTCAGCTCTAAAACGCTTTGGCGCTGTCTCAGTTAGCCCTTTTCTTCGATGACCCTCATTGGAACAAACAAATCTGCATGAACCAACCTGACCATCAAGTCTGCTTTTGTTTGCGTATCTCCTTCTCACATCAAAGCCGGTGTGACCCCCATATGCATTCCAAAATGCCCAAGCCTCATCTACACTTCTGAACCTCATACCAACTTGAGGTATTCCCTTACCAATTTCTGCCATCCCACAACACTGAAAATTGTGAGGCACAACAGAGTTCTCAATTTTCATAGCAGAGCACTCATGCTGACTTCAGTTACTCACGCGTAGAAAAATTTCAGTTAGTGACAATATTTGTATGCTAAAAAGTTCAGTTAAAAATAACTCAAATAAGTAAAATAAATCTAAAACAAAAAAACAAAATGCATTAGAGCCAGCTAGGTATGTTCCCTTTGCCTACAGTCTGCTCCTCTCTCACGCCTACTGGTCCTAGTCCTACATATTCAGGTTCTAGCTAGTCTTGAGGTACCATGTATTCAGGCACTCAACATATTCACTGGATGACTCAACCAAGAGCAAGCAGGTACTGGTACTTGATACTCCCTCTGTCCCAAATTACTTGTCACAAAAATGTATTCCAGTGACTGCCTGAAGTTTTGAACCAAAGAAGTATTCTCAAAACTGTTAGGGTGTAGGTAAGCACCAATTTGTCCTACTGCACAAAAATACTTGGATAATATATAGAATTGGACCTGTAAATTACCTCTTATGCAGTGATGGACCTTCTCCTCTGCCGCGGCCGGCCCTCCTCTCCTCCGGCGGCGGTCGCCCCTCCTCTCCCCAGCGACAGCGCGCACGCCCCTCCTCTCCCCAGCGACGGCGCGCCCGCCCCTCCTCTTCTCCAGCGGCGGCTGCCCCTCCTCTCCCCGAGCGACGGTGGCGCGACCTGCCCCTCCTCTCCTCCTCCGGCGGCGCGCGAGTGTTCCGGACGTAGCGCTATAGCCCGCGAACCCCCAATTTCTTGCCCGCCCTCGCCCAAACTGATAACTGCTGAAGTTTTTGCCTATGTCTAACATACACCGTTGGATATGTTTTGGATGGAGATTGAAAGGGTAAAGTTGTGACGTGACTTCACTTGATAAAGGCACCGGATCTTAGTCCTGCACCGGCACCGGGCAGTCGATGAGGTTCTCCCCTGAGCGGTCGACACACTGGTACACCTGGTACAGCTGCGCCTCGCTGGCGACGCCCCGGTTGCACTCTAGTTTCGCCGCGAACCCGGTGCCTATCGTGGTTCTAAGTCTGACAGTAGAATGGGGGGTAGGAGAGTAGAGGCAAGATCCTAGCTATAGAGGAGTTGTACACACGAGTTTTACGAGTTCAGGCCCTTCTCGGAGGAAGTAATAGCCCTACGTCTCGGAGCCCGGAGGCTGTCGACTGGTTTATATGCGTGTGAGTTACAGGGGGTGTGAACCCTTGTCCCAGAGGAGGGGGTGGCTTATATAGAGTGCGCCAGGACCCCAGCTCCCCTCCGTTACACAGGGTTCAATGTTCATAAAGAGAGAGCGTTACAGGTAACGTTTGTAATAAAGTGCTACGAATGATCATTAAATATACGAGTAAATGCCCGACCGTTGCTGTGCAGAACGGCTTTAGATCGTCTTGTACGTCGAGTGGTCTTTTACATGGTCGAGTGGTTGAATAGTCGAGTGACTCAAAGAAGAAGTAGACTCCGAGTGGACGGTGGGTCGAGTGGATTGCGCTCGACGCCTTTATTGGGTCCACCTTGTTTACTCTTGAACTTATTTGCTTCTAGGGCAAGGACCTTAGGTAGGACGTATAGGTCAGGCCTATTACCCTACCGCAGGTATATGTCCTCATCATTAGCCCCCGAATGGATTGAGGTCTGAGTGAAAAGAAGGTTGAAGTTGATCTTGCCTTGACTCTTGCCTTTCTGAAGAATTCATCTCTGAATGGAGGCCAGTGTTGGAACTTTCAGCTTCGTTTCAGTCGTCTTGATCGATTCAGCAATTACCGACTGGTTTTTATAACGTCGCCTGTCGAGTGTCATCTTTGATGCAAAATCTTTGGCGTGATCAATTGCCGAGGATCCCGGATTTCGCGGGATTCGAAATTTTGGTAGGAGCGCGCCAGACGGAACATGCTGTGGTAAGCGGAGTGGATAGACAGGGCATTTCGGTTTCCGTGCCACCTTTTCGCCACGTATCCTGTGCGTGACTGTTTGAGGGATTTGACAGGATCGCCCGGACCCACGCGTCAGCCACTCGGAAGTGGGCCTTTAAAAGCGGCGAGACCGAGGCGTCAGCACTGTGCATGCCCATTATCCTTCTTCTTCCTCTTGCTCCTTCACCCCATCCGGCTTCCCCATTCTCGACGCCACCGCTCTGCCGCCATGGGGAAGGAGAGAACGGCAGCGCTGGAATGCACGAAGAAGGCGACGGGGGCGGCGAAAAGCAGGAAGACGAATCGGGGGTCTTCATCGCACTCGGGGCTGCCGCTAGGTTGGATCCAAGGAGATTGGATCCGATCTTCGCTTCGAAGCAGGACTTGGACGATATGGCCGAGTTAGGGCTGATCATCCACGAGTCTGTGCGGCTGCCGGTGGGGGAAACGGAACCGCAGCCGCGACCGGGTGAGTGCGTTCTCCTCGCCACCCATGTCGACGGCGGCTTCTCGCTTCCTCCACACCCCTTCTTTTGGGGTTTCTTGAATTTCTTTGGGGCCCAACTCCATCATTTTACTCCCAACACCATCACGTATCTTGCCGCGTTCGTATCCATGTGCGAGAATTTCCTGGGGTGTCGACCGCACTGGGGTCTTTTCAAACACATCTTTACCATCCCTTCCCAAATAATGAAGAAAGCGAACTCGAACGACGAGAAAACCCATGTTATCCAGATGTGTGGGGGTCTAGGTATTCATAAGAGGAAAAGAAGTTCCTTTCCCTCGATGACTCTTCCGGAGTCGGTCAGGGGCTGGCAGTCGACCTGGTTCTACTGCCAGGACATCGTGACGCCAGGCCAGTCGACTGGACTTCCCCCTTTCTCTTTTGATCGTGTTCAAACTCCATCTTTGTTGAAAGTGACTGCCGCGGAGAAGGCGGAGACATGCATGCTTGTCGAGAGAGTGGTTCAGTTGATCAACCAAGGTGTCACTGGCATGGATCTACTAGAGGTGTTCCTCAGTCGGTGCATCCAACCACTCCAAGCTCATGACCACTCCATGTGGATGTACTCCGGGGCTGGTGACACCGCTCGGGTTCATCCGAAGGAGGTGGCGGCCAAAACAGTGGCCGAGTGGCTGAGGGGTATCACCGGGAACAAGGACAACCCCAGGGGCGCCAGGAGAGTCAACCCTTTCAGTGACAGAAACCAACCAGACAAGGTTTGGCCATTTCAACTGAGCTTTTAGTCGTGTTTTCTGACTGTTTGTTGATCCGACTGACTTGCAGTCGGCTCCTTGTTTTTTAGATTTACACGGAGATGTATTCAATGCCCAATGGTGAACGAGCTCTGGAGCAAGACCAAGAGGGCGAGGACAGTGCGGAGGAGAGTGGCGAGTGGGAGTCACCAGCCGACGATGATGAAGATGAGAGCGATGAGTCGGGCGATGAGGAAGTAGCCGACTCACCGGCTCGTTCTGAACGTCGAACCAAGCAGCACCATGATCCCATGGGCAGGCGCGGTAAAGCTATGGCGTCGAGTGCTCCATCTCAAAAACGCGCTCGGTCTCTGACTCCAGAATTTGCTGAGAAGGTCACCAAACAGCCCAAGGTCAATCCTTCGAAGGCTCAGAAGACCTTGCCTAGAATCAAAATGGACGTTCCTGTTGCTTCTGGGTAAATGTTCTTCCTGTATTTTCTTGTTCCGACCTACTTTTTTGTTCTGACCGAGTGGATGATGAACCTTTACAGCCCGACCTCAGCTGCGACTGACATGGACATTGACAAGAATCTGGTCGACGAGGAAACCGATGACACAACTACCTCCAAAGACAGTAAGTCTGCCCGATTCGAATTTATTTGGACGACTGGATTGTTTGTTAGCTATCCGTATGACTTTCTCTGTTTATTGCAGATCCATGGGACGTTGTTGTGCTCCTGGATGATGAAGAAGAAGTACCGCTGAGGGGGAGGACAAGGAAAGACAAGGAACTGGGCGGGAAAGCGCCTGAGGTCCAGGTTCTTCAGTCGACCGTGACGCCTGGGGTGGCAGTCGAGCAACCGATAGATCCGGCTCGAACCAACGTCACCTTTGCTATCCCGTTGTCGACTGGTTGTCCATCAGGATCAGCTGCTCAGACTTCTGCTGTACCAATACAACTCCATGCTTCAGATTCTGCAGCTGCTTCGACTACTCTGCCAACATCACTTTTTACCGCGTATCAGACTCCGGACGACCCATCGACTGCGGCCAAGGAAGCTCTTCTTTAGTTAAATCTTGTGATGGGGCAAATGAAAGTGGTGCATGAGGCCAGCCAGGTGGCCTTCAACGCCGGAGCTGCTCCGCAAACCAATGTCCAGGTTAGTAGGTCATATTTCTCATCTGATCACCCACTAGGGTGTGGCTGTTTTGAAATTGTATAAGTCACTTTGGATCGACTCAAGCTGAATCTTTGAACTAGTGGGGGCACTCTGAGTGCACCCACTGGGCGTAGTCCCCGAGACCATAGTTGACCGCGGGCAGACGACTGTGGTCTGAGAATCTGAACTTTCATTTTTACGACTCGCGCAGGGCGGACAATGCCGAGTGGAATTAAAACCAGTGGGGGCACGCTAAGTGCACCCACTGGGTGTAGTCCCCGAGACCATAGTTGACAGCGGGCAGTCGACTGTGGTCTGAGAATCTGAACCTCTCTTTTTTAGTCTTGGAGTAGCTATCGCAGTGATGTCTTTCATTTCAGTCGACTGACAAGTCTTATGTGTTGGCCGCAGAAATCTTGTGATCTCGGTGCTCAACTCTCTACACTGAACTAGCAACAAATCAGCCTCAACCTTGATCTGGAACTGGCCAAAAAGAATCTCAAGACTGCTTGGGATGAAGTAGCTGCCATGGGAGGTAACCGATCATGAACTGTTTATCTTACTGTTGCTGGCACTTTTCCTTTCCGTTTTTTAACCGAGTAACTCCACTCGAGCAGCTGTATGTAGTGAAAACTGTCAACTCCAAGCCCATCTGAAGAGTGTTATTTTTTTAGAGAAAATGAAGTAGGCTTTGGAGAAGAAGGATATGGATCTTGCTGCTGCGCAGAAGGAAGCGCGAGAGAAAACTGCGCTTGCCGACAAGAAGCTTGCTTCGGTCGGCAAGCTAGAAGAAGAGAATTCCAAACTGAAGACTGCTGTTTCTGATGCCAATCGGGAGGTCGAGTGACTGAAGAAGGACAAGGACAAGCTGGCTGACGAGCTTGGGAGCCTCAAAGTTAAGAAGGGTGAGTTGGAGTCTTATCTGGGCCAGCTTGCTGCAAAGCTGGTCTTAAACCTTGAAGGTACTGATGGTTGATTGACTTGTTTCTGTCGACTGTCAAGTCTAATTATATCGCTGACTCACCATTCACTCGACTGTGCAGAGTTTTGTCAAGTATTTGAAGCGGAAACTGGGCGGGTCGAGATGGGTCCTGACCCCATAAACTGTCCAGTCAAGGATGATGTTGCGATGAATGTGCTACGGTTGGAATCTCGCATGGATAGCGCGGTTACTTATCTTGCCCGCCTGAAAGCGGCGATGACTCGGGTTGATGCTGAACTCTGGCCTCAGGCGGAACTGTCCCAAGATATCGAGTCCCTGATGGCTCGACTGAATCAAATCCCTGACCTAGTGCAAGAATGGAAGAAGTCATCCGCTCGCTGTGGCGCTGATGTCGCGGTGTCCCTGGTCTGAGTGCACTACAAAGACGTCAAAGAAGACAAGCTGGCGGAACTCAAGGTTGCTAACACCAAGAGACACACTTTCCAGTCCTTCATGGACACTTTCCTTGAAGCCGCCACTCGTATTGCAGACAGCATAGACCTTGACAGTTTCTGCGACCCAGCCAGTCCTTCTCCTGACGCGTGACCGAAAAACATTATGCTCCACCTTTATTTGCCTCAGAATGCCGAGTGATTGTGTAACCGTTAAACTCCTTCGGGCTTGATGCTCGAATACTTTTGATCTGTGGCCTGGAACTTTTAGGATCTATCTGAACTTGGTTTATTTCCGAATATGCTTGTATTTACCTTCGCGTGGAATTCACTCTTTGAGATGTAGCCCTGAAGTGAAGACTTCAATCGACCTGCACCTCGTCGTTCCTGTGGACAGGGATGGAGCACATGTTGTATTTGTGGCTTAGCTCGGAGAAGAAGGTCGCGGTCGACTTGCACCTCGTCGCCCTTGCAGATAGGGATGGAGCGTACGTTGTACTTGTGGCACAACTCCTAAGGAGAAGGTTGCAACCGACCTGCACCTCGTCGTCCTTGCAGATGGATGGAGCGCACGTTGTATTTGTGGCGTAGCTCGGAGAAGAAGGTCGCAGTCGACCTGCACCTCGTCGCCCTTGCAGATAGGGATGGAGCGTACATTGTACTTGTGGCGCAGCTCCTAAGGAGAAGGTTGTAGTCGACCCGCACCTCGTCGTCCTTGCAGATGGGGATGGAGCGCACGTTGTATTTGTGGTGCAGATCCAAAGGAGAAGGTTGTAGTTGACCTGCACCTCGTCGTCCTTGCGGATGTCGATGGAGCACATGTTGTATTTGTGGCGCAGTTCCGAAGGAGAAGGTTGTAGTCGACCTGCACCTCGTCGTCCTTGCGGATAAGGACAGATTTTTTAAACTTAGGCGAGTACTGGACTGCAGCTAAGCCCCCGAGTGGGAGGATTGCTCACCACTCGGTAAGATTTTTTAACCTTAGGCGAGTACTGGACTGCAGCTAAGCCTCCGAGTGGGAGGGTTGCTCACCACTCGATAGGATTTTACAAAATTATGCGAGTACTGGACTACAGCTAAGCCCCCGAGTGGGAGGGTTGCTCACCACTCGGTAGGATTTTTTAAACTTAGGAGAGTACTGGACTGCAGCTAAGCCCCCGAGTGGGAGGGTTGCTCACCACTCGGTAGGATTTTTTAAACTTAGGCGAGTACTGGACTGCAGCTGAGCCCCCGAGTGGGAGGGTCGCTCACCACTCGATAGGATTTTTTTTAAACTTAGGCGAGTACTGGACTGCAGCTAAGCCCCCGAGTGGAAGGGTTGCTCACCACTCGGTGGGATTTTTTAAACTTAGGCAAAACGGATTCGCGACTAAGCCTCCAAGTGGGAGGGTTGCTCACCACTCGGTAGGATTTTCTTTTAAACTTAGGCGAAATGGATTCGCAGCTAAGTCACCCACTTGGGGTTTTCATATGCAAATAAAAGCAACAACAATCGTTTACGAGGACTGTAAAGCTCTTGTCTTTGATAAGCAAATTACAAAGGTATTTCTTATTACATTTTATTCGAATGAGTACTTAAGTGTAAAAGGGACGGAGCAACTCCGCATTCCAAGCCCGTGGCTCGTCCTTCTTATGCTCGACATTGTAAAGGTGGTATGCTCCGTTGTGGAGCACTCTGGTGACAATAAAGGGGCCTTCCCAAGCAGGAGCGAGCTTGTGTGGTTTCTGCTGATCCACTCGAAGAACCAAGTCTCCCTCTTGGAAGGCTCGACCTTTCACATTTCTGGCGTGGAATCGACGCAAGTCTTGCTGATAAACGGTCGACCGGATCAAGGCCATCTCTCTTTCCTCCTCTAGGAGGTCTACTGCGTCCTGCCGAGCTTTTTCTGCTTCATCTTCAGAGAAGAGCTCAACTCGTGGTGCATTATGAAGCAAGTCACTCGGTAGAACAACTTCAGCTCCATAGACCAAGAAGAATGGAGTTCGGCCAGTCGACCAATTGGGACTTGTCCTCAATCCCGAATGAACTGATGGAAGTTCATCAACCCAGGTGCCCGCTGCATGCTTGAGGTCTCGCATCAGTCGGGGTTTCAATCCTTTGAGAATCAGGCCATTTGCTCTCTCTGCTTGTCCATTCGACTAGGGATGTGCAACTGAAGCATAGTTGACTCATGTGCCTTGGGAGGCGCAGAAGGCTCTGAACTCATCTGAATCAAAGTTCGATCCATTGTCAGTGATGATGCTGATAACCCACAAGTATAGGGGTTCGCAACAGCTTTCGAGGGTAGAGTATTCAACCCAAATTTATTGATTCGACACAAGGGGAGCCAAAGAATATTCTCAAGTATTAGCAGTTGAGTTGTCAATTCAACCACACCTAGAAACTTAGTATCTGCAGCAAAGTGTTTAGTAGCAAAGTAATATGATAGTGGTGGTAGCGGCAACAAAAGTAAAGACAGCAAAAGTAATGTTTTTGGTATTTTGTAGTGATTGTAATAGTAGCAGCGGGAAAGTAAATAAGCGTAAACCAGTATATGGAAAACTCGTAGGCACCGGATCAGTGATGGATAATTATGCCGGATGCGGTTCATCATGTAACAGTCATAACATAGGGTGACACAGAACTAGCTCCAATTCATCAATGAAATGTAGGCATGTATTCCGTATATAGTCATACGTGCTTATGGAAAATAACTTGCATGGCATCTTTTGTCCTACCCTCCCGTGGCAGCGGGGTCCTATCGGAAACTAAGGGATATTAAGGCCTCCTTTTAATAGAGAACGGGAACAAAGCATTAGCACATAGTGAATACATGAACTCCTCAAACTATGGTCATCACCGGGAGTGGTCTCGATTATTGTCACTTCGGGGTTGCCGGATCATAACACATAATAAGTGACTATAGACTTGCAAGATAGAACCAAGAACTCACATATATTCATGAAAACATAATAGGTTCAGATCTGAAATCATGGCACTCGGGCCCTAGTGACAAGCATTAAGCATAGCAAAGTCATAGCAACATCAATCTCAGAACATAATGGATACTAGAGATCAAACCCTAACAAAACTAACTCGATTAGATGATAAATCTCATCCAACCCATCACCGTCCAGCAAGCCTACGATGGAATTACTCACGCACGGCAGTGAGCATCATGAAATTGGTGATGGAGGATGGTTGATGATGACGACGGCGACGAATCCCCCTCTCCGGAGCCCCGAACGGACTCCAGATCAGCCCTCCCGAGAGGTTTTAGGGCTTGGCGGCGGCTGCGTATCATAAAACGCAATGATTTCTTCTCTTTGATTTTTTTCTCTCCGAAAGCAAATATATAGAGTTGGAGTTGGCGTCGGAGGGCATCCAGGGGGCCCATGAGGTAGGGGGCGTGCCCCCCACCCTCGTGGACAGGGTGTGGGCCCCCTGGTCTTCATCTTTGGCGAGGATTTTTTATTATTTTTTCTAAGATGTTCCGTGGAGTTTCAGGTCATTCCGAGAATATTTGTTTTCTGCACATAAAACAACATCATGGCAATTCTGCTGAAAACAACGTCAGTCCGGGTTAGTTCCATTCAAATCATACAAGTTAGAGTCCAAAACAAGGGCAAAAGTGTTTGGAAAAGTAGATACGACGGAGACGTATCAACTCCCCCAAGCTTAAACCCTTGCTTGTCCTCAACCAATTCAGTTGACAATCTGAAAGAAAGAAAAACTTTTACAAACTCTGTTTGCTCTTGTTGTTGTTACTATGTCAAGCCAGCATTCAAGTTTTCAGCATATATCATAACTAACCACATTTGCAATAATTCTCAGGTCTCATAATTACTCATATCAATAGTATAATCAACTAGCAAGCCATAATAGTAAATCTCGGATGACAACACTTTCTCAAAACAATCATAATATGATATAACAAGATGGTATCTCAGTAGCCCTTTCTGAGACCGCAAAACATAAATGCAGAGCACCTTTAAAGATCAAGGACTGACTAGGCATTGTAATTCATGGTAAAAGAGATCCAATCATAGTCACACCCAACATAGATTAATAGTGATGAATGCAAATGACAGCTGTGCTCTCCAGCTAGTGCTTTTTAATAAGAGGGTGATGACTCAACATAAAAGTAAATGGATAGGCCCTTCGCAGAGGGAAGCAGGGATTTGTAGAGGTGCCAGAGCTCAGTTTTGAAATAGAGATAAATTGTATTTTGAGCGGTATACTTTCATTGTCAACTTAACAACTAAGAGATGACGATATCTTCCATGCTAAACACATTATAGGTGGTTCCCAAACAGAATGGTAAAGTTTATACTCCCCCTCCACCAACAAGCATCAATCCATGGCTTGCTCGAAACAACGAGTGCCTCCAACATACATCAGGTCCCAGGGGGAGTTTTGTTTGCAATTAATTTTGATTTAGTTTGCATAAAGCATGGGACTGGGCATCCCGGTGACCAGCCATTTTCTCGTGAGTGAGGAGCGGAGTCCACTCCTCTTGAGAATAACCCGCCTAACATGGAAGATAAGGACAGCCTTGGTTGATACATGAGCTATTCGAGCATACAAAACAGAATGTTTATTTGAAGGTCTAGAGTTTGGCACATACAAATTTACTTGGAACGGCAGGTAGATACCGCATATAGGAAGGTATAGTGGACTCATCTGGAATAACTTTGGGGTTTAAGGGATTGGATGCACAAGCAGTATTCCCGCTTAGTACAAGTGAAGGCTAGCAAAAGACTGGGAAGCGACCAACTAGAGAGCGACAACAGCCATGTACATGCATTAAAATTAATAAACATTGGATGCAAGCATGAGTAGGATATAATCCACCATGAACATAAATATCGTGAAGGCTATGTTGATTTGTTTCAACTACATGCGTGAACATGTGCCAAGTCAAGTCACTTAAATCATTCAAAGGAGGATACCACCCCATCATACCACATCATAACCATCTCAATAGCATGTTGGCACACAAGGTAAATCATTATAACTCATAGCTAATCAAGCATGGCACAAGCAACTACGATCTCTAATTGTCATTCCAAACATGTTTATTCATAATAAGCTGAATCAAGAATGAGGGACTCATCATATTTACAAAAACAAAAGAGGTCGAGTTCGTACCAGCTTTTCTCATCTCAGTCAGCCCATCATATATCATCATAATTGCCTTTCACTTGCACGGCCGAACGGTGTGAATAATAATAAGAGTGCACGTGCATTGGACTAAGCTGGAATCTGCGAGCATTCATAAACAGGAGAAGACAAGGCAATATGGGATCTTCATTAAATCAACAATAATGCATATAAGAGCCACTTCAACAATTTAATTATGGTCTTCTCCTACTGACCCCCAAAGAAAAGAAAAGAAATAAAACTATTTACACGGGAAAGCTCCCAACAAGCAAAAGAAGGACGGGAAATATTTTTGAGGTTTCTTTTTAATTATTACTACTACAGCAGAAAAATAAACTACTACTAATTTTTTGGTTTTTCTTAAGGTTTAACAAACACACAGGAAGAAAGCAGGAAAAAGTAAATAAACTAGCATGGATATTACAGTGAAAAAGTATGAGCACCGACATCTAGTAATGAGTGTGTGTGAACATAAATGTAATGTCAGTGAGAAATACGTACTCCCCCAAGCTTAGGCTTTTGTCCTAAGTTGGTCTATGGCCACGGCTGGCCTGGCGGATATCCATAATAATAGTTGTTGGGGTCGTACTGTGATGAGGAAGAAGAAGGCTCCGATTGCCACTGGCTGGCAATCATCTCCGGATCCCACTGATAGTTAGACTACCGCGAAGGATCAAATTGTGGTTCCGGTTCTGGCTCCTCGGCTGGTGTAGGGTTCCGGTAGGCATGAATAGCCGTCAACGAAACAAGGTACATGCCTACAGTCAAATCAAACAAAGAAGGAGCAGGCAGGATAATAGTCTCAGGATGATGTTTGTTAAAGAACAATTGATACTTAAGCTCTCCTGCCCTATTCTTAACAATAAAATCATGTGCCACCATACTTTTATGATCTAGATAAACACGGGGCAGCAATTTTTTCTTCCTTCTCAGCATGCCTAATAGGTATGTTAAAATGTACTGCTAGGCGTGTAGCATAGATGCCTCCAAAGATGGGGCCTTCGGTACGGTTCATACTTAACCGTCTAGCAATAATACCGCCCATACTAAAAGTGTTATCACTCTATAAACCATGGAGCAGAATAATTATATCAGGGATACTAAGGTTTCCACAGTTTCTACGTCCAATTAAACAACGACTAGCAAATAATGCAAAGTAACATAAAACAGGGAAATGTATGCTAGTGATTCGTGCATCAGAAACCTTCCTAGTTTCTCCTACAGTGATAGTATCAATAAACCCAACCACATCATCATGATGTGGTTCTTATGTCTTGCCCTCAAAAGGGACTAAACAAATCTGACAAAAATCATAAAGTGACATCTCCTTATGCTCATCATATAAATGAAACTCAACCGCAGGTGGTGAGTTCCTAGAATGAAAATGAAAGTTTTGCACAAAGGTATTTGTGCGTAAGAGATACTGATCGCATTGGTCGTGGAGGAAAGCAGCGAGGCCTGCATTGTGAGCCAATTCATGAACATCTTCATAGATACCAGCTGCTCTCAAGAAATCATCAGAAGTCCATTCACACGCCCGAATCTCCACGGTGTGCGACAAATTATACTTAGGCTTCGGTGCCTTTTCCTTCGAGCTTTGGCTCGATGAGCCCCTCAAAAATCTCCTCATTATTTTTCTGAAATAATCTGAAATTTTAAGTAACTTCAAACAAAAGTGAACCAACTTCAATAAAACTGATAGCAACTACTCCTACAAGTGCCTAGAGCCTAAATCAAGCATTATAACTACTTGGAACCATATAAATTTGACATGCAAGCTCAAGAACATGGTCACCTATGCAGCACAAATTTGCAAAGAATAAAGCACTAGAACAAAAACTAATTGGACCAATGGAGGAGTCACATACCAAGGAACAATCTCTCCAAGCAGTTTTGCGAGAGGTGCTTTGAGCAAGGAGATCGAAAATCACAGCAAAAGTGGCTGGAACTCGTGCTTGAGTTGGTTTTTCGGGTTTGTGTGAGACAGAGGAAGAAGATGGGTGCTGGGATAAGTGGAGGAGGGCCACCATGGGCCCACGAGGCAGGGGGCGTGCCCTAGAGGGGGGGGGGGCGCCCACCACCCTCGTGGCCAGGTGGCAGCTCCTCCCGCGGTAATTTTTGCACAGTAAATCCTCAAATATTCCGAAAAAAACCATATTAAATTGGCATGTCATTCTGAGGACTTTTATTTTCGGGATATTTTTATGTTGCACGGATAAGCCAGGAAATAGACTGAAAAATACTATTTTTACTTTATTTCTACTAATTAACAGAAAGTATAGAGAGGGTACAGAAGTTTGTGCTTCTAGTTTCATCCATCTCATGCTCATCAAAAAGAATCCACTAACAAGGTTGATCAAGTCTTGTTAACAAACTCATTCCGATTAACATGAAACCAGAGAAATTTCGAATAACACTAGGTTACCTCAACGGGGATATGCACATCCCTAATAATAAGTATATCATATTTCTTCTTGACAGTAGGAAGAGGAAATTCAAAACCTCCAATTATAATCGATGGAATTTTTCCAATGGAGTTGATACTATGAACTTGAGGTTGTTTCCTCGAAAAGTGTACCGTATGCTCATTACCATTAACATGAAAAGTGACATTGCCTTTGTTGCAATCAATAATAGCACCTGCATTATTAAGAAAAGGTCTTCCAAGAATAATAGACATACTATCATCCTCGGGAATATCAAGAATAACAAAGTCCGTTGAAATAGTAACGTTTGCAACCACAACAGGCACATCCTCACAGATACCGACAGGTATAGCAGTTGATTTATCAGCCATTTGAAAGATATTTCAGTAGGTGTGAGCTTATTCAAGTCAAGTCTATGATATAAAGAGAGAGGCATAACACTAACACCGGCTCCAAGATCACATAAAGCAGTTTTAATATAATTTCTTTTAATGGAGCAAGGTATACTAGGTACTCCGGGATCTCCAAGTTTCTTTGGTATTCCACCCTTAAAAGTATAATTAGCAAGCATGGTGGAAATCTCAGCTTCCAGTATCTTTCTTTTATTAGTAATGATATCCTTCATATATTTAGCATAAGGATTTGTTTTGAGCACATCAGTTAATCGCATACGCAAAAAGATAGGCCTAATCATTTCAGAAAAGCGCTCAAAATCCTCATCATCCTTTTTCTTGGATGGTTTCGGAGGGAAAGGCATGGGTTTCTGAACCCAAGGTTCCCTTTCTTTACCATGTTTCCTAGCAACAAAGTCTCTTTTATCATAACGTTGATTCTTTGATTGTGGGTTATCAAGATCAACAGCAGGTTCAATTTCTACATCATTGTCATTACTAGGTTGAGCATCATCATGAACATCACTATTAATATTTTCATTAGGTTCATGTTCATTACGAGATTGTGTTTCAGCATCAGACATAGAGATATCATTTGGATTATCAGGTGGTTCAGCAATAGGTTCACTGGAAGTTTGCACAGTTCTATCATTTTTCTTCTTCTTCTTTTTAGAAGAACTAGGAACATCAATATTATTTCTTTGAGAATCTTGCTTGATTCTCTTAGGGTGTCCTTCAGGATACAAAGGTTCCTGAGTCATTCTACCAGTTCTAGTAGCCACTCTAACAGCATAATCAATTTTCTTACTATTCATTTCATCAAGCACTTCTTTTTGAGCCTTAAGTACTTGTTCTACTTGAGTGGTAACTATAGAAGCATGTTTGCTAACAAGTTTAAGTTCACCTTTAATACTAGCCATATAATCACCCAAGCGTCTAATCATATAAGCATTTTCTTTTAATTGTCTACCAAAATAAGCATTGAAGTCGTCTTGCTTAAACATAAAGTTATCAAACTCATCCAAGCACTGACTAGCCATTTTAGTAGGAGGAACTTCAGCTTTATCATATCTATAGAGAGAATTTACCTTTACTACCTGTGTCGGGATATCGGGGTCAGGAGGTTCTTCAGTAAATAAAGAATTGAGATCATATGTTTCTTCAACAGGCGGTATATTAAGACCATGTATCTCTTCAATAGGCGGTAAATTCTTAACGTCTTCAGCTTCAATACCTTTTTCTTTCATAGATTTCTTTGCCTCTTGCATATCTTCGGGATTGAGAAATAGAACACCTCTCTTCTTCGGAGTGGGTTTAGGAATAGGTTTAGTAATTGGAGCAGGAGCGGGCTCAGGAGGTGCCCAATTATTTTCATTTGTCAACATATTATTCAATAGGATTTCAACTTCATCCGGTGTTCTTTCCCTGAAAAGAGAACCAGCACAACTATCCAGGTAATCTCTGGAAGCATTGATTAGTCCATTATAAAAGATATCAAGTATTTCGGGTTTCTTAAGAGGATGGTTAGGCAAAGCATTAAGTAACTTGAGAAGCCTCCCCCAAGCTTGTGGGGGACTCTCTTCTTTAATTTGCACGAAGTTGTATATTTCCCTCAAAGCAGCTTGTTTCTTATGAGCAGGGAAATATTTAGCAGAGAAGTAATAAATCATATCCTGGGGACTACGCACACAACTAGGATCAAGAGAATTAAACCATATCTTAGCATCACCCTTTAATGAGAACAAAAATATTTTGAGTATATAAAAGAAACGCGATCTCTCATCATTAGTAAACAGGGAGGCTATATCATTTAACTTAGTAAGATGTGCCACAACAGTTTCAGATTCATAGCCATAAAACGGATCAAATTCAACCAAAGTAATTATATCAGGATCAACAGAGAATTCATAATCCTTATCAGGAACACATATAGGCGAAGTAGCAAAAGCAGGGTCGGGTTTCATTTTATCTCTAAGTGATTCTTTGTTCCATTTAACTAGTAACCTCTTGAGCTCATATCTATCTTTGCAAGCTAAAATAGCGGCAGGAGATTCCATATCAAAAAGATAGCCCTCAGGAATAACAGGCATATTTTCATCATCACTTTCATCATCATATTCAGATTCAATAATTTCTTTTTCTCTAGCCCTAGCAATTTGTTCATCAAGAAATTCACCAAGGGGCACAGTAGTATCAGGCATAGAAGCAGTTTCATCATAAGTATCATCCATAGCAGAAGTGGCATCATCAATAACATGCGACATATCAGAACGAATAGCAGAAGCAGGTGTAGGTATCGCAAACTTACTCATAACAGAAGGTGAATTAAGTGCAGAGCTAGATGGCAGTTCCTTACCTCCCCTCGTAGTTGATGGATAGATCTTGGTTTTTGGATCTCTCAAGTTCTTCATAGTGTCCAGTAGATATAAATCCCAAGTGACTCAAAGAATAGAGCTATGCTCCCCGGCAACGGCGCCAGAAATTAGTCTTGATAACCCACAAGTATAGGGGATCGCAACAGCTTTCGAGGGTAGAGTATTCAACCCAAATTTATTGATTCGACACAAGGGGAGCCAAATAATATTCTCAAGTATTAGCAGCTGAGTTATCAACTCAACCACACCTGGAAACTTAGTATCTGCAGCAAAGTGTTTAGTAGCAAAGTAATATGACAATGGTGGCAGCGGCAACAAAAGTAAAGACAACAAAAGTACTGTTTTTGGTATTTTATAGTGATTGTAACAGTAGCAGCGGGAAAGTAAATAAGCGTAAACCAGTATATGGAAAACTCGTAGGCACCGGATCAATGATGGATAATTATGCCGGATGCATTTCATCATGTAACAGTCATAACATAGGGTGACACAGAACTAGCTCCAATTCATCAATGTAATGTAGGCATGTATTCCATATATAGTCATACGTGCTTATGGAAAAGAACTTGCATGACATCTTTTGTCCTACCCTCCCGTGGCAGCGGGGTCCTATCGGAAACTAAGGGATATTAAGGCCTCCTTTTAATAGAAAACCTAAACAAAGCATTAGCACATAGTGAATACATGAACTCCTCAAACTATGGTCATCACCAGGAGTGGTCCTGATTATTGTCACTTCGGGGTTGCCGGATCATAACACATAATAGGTGACTATAGACTTGCAAGATAGAATCAAGAACTCACATATATTCATGAAAACATAATAGGTTCAGATCTGAAATCATGGCACTCGGGCCCTAGTGACAAGCATTAAGCATAGCAAAGTCATAGCAACATCAATCTCAGAACATAATGGATACTAGGGATCAAACCCTAACAAAACTAACTCGATTACATGATAAATCTCATCCAACCCATCATCGTCCAGCAAGCCTACGAAGGAATTACTCACGCACGGCGGTGAGCATCATGAAATTGGTGATGGAGGATGGTTGATGATGACGACGGTGACGAATCCCCCTCTCCGGAGCCCCGAACGGACTCCAGATCAGCCCTCCCGAGAGGTTTTAGGGCTTGGTGGCGACTCCGTATCGTAAAACACGATGATTTTTTCTCTCCAAAAGCAAATATATTGAGTTGGAGTTGGCGTCGGAGGGCATCCAGGGGGCCCACGAGGTAGGGGGGCGCGCCCCCCACCCTTGTGGACAGGGTGTGGGCCCCCTGGTCTTCATCTTTGGCGAGGATTTTTATTATTTTTTCTAAGATGTTCCGTGGAGTTTCAGGTCATTCCGAGAAAATTTGTTTTCTGCACATAAAACAACATCATGGCAATTCTGTTGAAAACAGCGTCAGTCCGGGTTAGTTCCATTCAAATCATACAAGTTAGAGTCCAAAACAAGGGCAAAAGTGTTTGGAAAAGTAGATACGACGGAGACGTATCAGATGCTGTGTGGAACTCCGTATCTGAATGTCAATTCTCTGATGAAGCTGACGACAGTACTAGTTTCTAGATTCTTGATAGGCTTGGCTTCAATCCACCTGGTGAACTTGTCGACTGCTACAAGCACGTGAGTGAAGCCGCTCCTACTAGTCCTCAGCGGTCCAACCATACCTAATCCCCAAACAGCAAAGGGCCAGACGAGTGGAATGGTCTTTAGGGTTGACGCAGGTTTGTGGGACATATTGGAGTAAAACTGGGCAGCCTTCACATCTGTCGACTATATCTTTCACCATTTCATTTGCTCGTGGCCAATAAAATCCAGCTCGGTATGCTTTAGCCACAATGGTCCTAGAGGACGCATGGTGGCTGAGGGAGTCCTGGATTAGGGGGTGTCTGGACAGTCAGATTACATCCTTTGGCCGGACTATTGGACTATCACTACTAGAAAAAGGGCTATAGATGGGATTGACACTAATGGCGCACCAGACAAGCGGTGCGCCATTAGTATATACTAATGGCGCACCACCTTCCGATACACCATTAGAGCTGAAACTACTAATGCCGCACCTGGCCCACGGTGCGCCATTAGTATCAATTTTTTTTTGAACTAGTGCGCCTGTCCAAACATACTAATGGCGCATCCAGACACAGTGCGCCATTACTAGTTGTAACTAGTAATGGCGCACCTGTCGGAAAGTGCGCCACTAATGTTGTTTTTTATTATATTTTTTATTCCTTTTTTTGCAAAACTACTAATGGCGCACTGTTTGACCGTGCGCCATTACTAGTTTAAACTAGTAATGGCGCACTGTGGAACAGTGCGCCATTAGTATGTTTTTTTTGCAAAACTACTAATGGCTTACCACCAGAAGGTGCGCCAATAGTAACCTGGATTACTAATGGCGCATTTAGAGTTGGTGCGCCATTAGTAAGTGGGCAGCAACAAGATATTTTGGACAGCCTCTCCTACCCACACTCACTTTCTCCCCACTTCATTCTCTCCACCTCCTCCTTGTCTCGGGTGCCTCCTCTTTTTCACCTCATTTCCACCATAGATTCATTCAATTTAAGTGGTTAAATTACCTTGTTTTGATAGGTAAGGAAGGGGGGAAGCTATATTTATGTTGTTCTCCCTACAACAATGTGCACATGCACTTTTTACGGCCTAGCTAGATCTATGTATGTTTGTGGTGTTGCATATGTGTTTGTGTTTGGAGGTGTACTGGTATTTGAAATGCGGTAGTTGCCAATATTTTGCCAGAATGTTGATTCATTTCCGTTTCGGTGAGAATTTTGGCATTAAGCATTCTTTTTGGTCCTATTTTTAGGGAAACTCATGCCAAATTTTTTCTTGGTTCTAAAATATCGTTTTGCTCTACCCCGCAGGCGACCATGGTCCGCACGATGACCGAAGGCATCGTGAATAGGTTTTTGAGGTCCGCGAAGGCCGAGATGCTTCAAAAGAACGAGACGGAGATAAGATGTCCGTGTCAAAGATGCAAGCTGAAGAGCCTTATTGCGGACCCGGAATCCGGGCAGGTGCGGGACCACCTGCTCTTGCGTGGTTTCATGGATGGCTATCGGTGGCAAGGTGATGAAGATGACTACGAAGTCGTCCATGGGGGCCGAGCAAGAAATGAGGAAGGGCAGCAAGACAACCACCGCGGCTCGGGCGGGCGAGAAGACGAAGAATCCCCAGGAGATGATCACGACGGTGATGCTGTACACAGTCATCATGTAGAAGATGCAGGACATGATGATGAGGAAGATGCTGGAGAAGACGACGGGCATGATCATGAAGATGATGATGCCGGCGGAGCAGACGACGCTGGACCATCGATGGGCTGGGTGCAGGACCCTCATATTCAAGAGCTGCTTCTCAAGCAGATGGATAACGCAAGAGCTGCCGCCCGAGAGAAAGCCAAGATGGATCAATTTGAGTTAGACGCGGTTACTCCATTGTATGAAGGATGCAGGCCCGAGGATACCCACCTGAAAGTAACGCTCATGGCTCTGGAGATGAAGGTAAAACACAAAATGACCGACGCATGCTTCGACGAGAACATGTCATTCTGGCACGAACGTCTTACCAAGGGGAACAAGTGCCCGACCAGTTTGGAGGAGGCGAAGAAAATCGTGTGTCCTCTGGATTTACCGCACGTGAAATACCATGTGTGCATGAACAATTACATCATTTATCGGGACGAGCACGCGGAGTCTACCATATGTCCGGTGTGCGGCGTCACTCGATACAAGAAGAGGAAGAAAGCTCCTCGAAAAGTGGTGTGGTACTTTCCGATCACCCCTCGTCTGCAGTGGTATTTTGCGGACCCTAAGGTAGCAAAGCTCCTGCGTTGGCACGCGGATAGGGAGGAGAAGAAGCGAGAAGATGACGCAAATGATCCGGAGATAGATAAAAAAGACAAGATGCTGAATCACCCTAAGGATGCGAGCCAGTGGCAAGCGTTGAACTTCGAAGACCTAGAATTTGGGAACAATCCAAGGAACATCGTGCTGGGCGCGAGCACCGATGGAGTCAATCCGTTTGGCAGCCAGAGAAGCACACATAGCACCTGGCCTGTGTTTGTGTGGATGTACAACCTTCCCCCTGGTTGTGCATGAAGAGGAAGTACATGCACATGAGTATGCTAATTGAAGGACCGAAACAACCAGGGAACGACATCAATCTGTATCTGGGGCTGCTGAAAGAGGAGCTTGACACGCTGTGGAAAACGCCAGCCAATACGTGGGACGCCGCAGAGAAAGAATATTTCCCTATGAGAGCCGCGCTGCTCACGACGGTGCACGACTATCTCGGTTACGGATATGTCGCAGGGCAGGTGGTCCATGGATTTTCTGGATGCGTCAGGTGCATGGATGACACAACGTATCGCCAGCTAGATAGAGATCCCGGGTCTTCGAAAACCGTGTTCATGGGACATCGAAGGTGGCTTCGCGACGATGACCCGTGGAGAAAACGTAAGGATCTATTCGATGGTGAAACCGAACCCCGAGGACGCCCGCGTATGAGGAGCGGCGAGGAAATAGACAAGCTGTTGAAAAATTGGAAAGATTGCCCACTGCCGGGAAAGAAGCAAAAGGCGCCAGAGCCGGGAAAGAAGCGAAAGGCGCCAGAGCCGCTGGTGAAGGTATGGAAAACGAGGTCTGTTTTCTGGGACTTGCCGTACTGGAAGATCCACCATGTGCCTCACAGCCTTGATGTAATGCATATCACGAAGAACGTGTGCGAGAGTCTGCTTGGTACCCTGCTCAACATGCCAGAGAGGACCAAAGATGGGCCGAAAGCAAGGGCAGACTTGAAATCAATGGGCATCAGGCAGGAGCTTCACGCTATATATATGATGATGATGATGATGATGAGGCGAAGCAGGACATGGAAAGTCGTCGCAAAGGCAAAAAGGCCAAGAAGACCGGAAATGACTACCCTCCCGCGTGCTTCACTCTAAGTCAGGAGGAGATCGAGCAGTTTTTCACCCGCCTCGTAGGAGTAGAACTTCCTTACGGTTACGCGGGGAAGATAAGCAGATACCTAGACCCAGCGAAGCAGAAGTTCAGTGGGATGAAGTCTCATGACTGTCACGTGCTGATGACGCAGATACTTCCAGTTGCAATCCGTGGGATCATGGACGCGCATGTCCGTGAAACGCTATTTGGCCTATGCAACTTTTTCGACGTCATCTCTCGGAAGTCTGTTGGCGTGAGGCAACTCAGAAGGCTACAGGAAGAGATCGTGGTGATACTATGCGAGCTTGAGATGTACTTCCCGCCCGCATTCTTCGACGTTATGGTGCATCTGCTGGTCCATATCGTGGACGATATCATCCAACTCGGGCCGACGTTCCTGCACAGCATGATGCCGTTCGAAAGGATGAATGGTGTCATCAAAGGATACGTTCGCAACATGTCACGTCCAGAGGGAAGCATAGCTAGGGGCTTTCTGACCGAAGAGTGCATCTCCTACTGCACGAATTATCTAGGCATCGAGAACCCCGTTGGTCTGCCCGTCAACAGGCACCTCGGCAGGCTCGCTGGATGGGGTCACCGTGAGGGTCGCCGCGAAATGCATGTTGACTTCGAGGGTCGACTCGCCGACTTTGAAAGAGCAAACCTAGTCATGCTACAACACATAGACGTGGTCGATCCTTGGGTGGTAGAGCACAAAACCTTTATTAAGAAGACGTACAATGACCGAGGCCAACAGAGGATGGACGGAGATATACTCAAAGAGCACAACTCATGTTTCACGTGTTGGTTCAAGCAGAAGCTTCTGTCGTACCCTTTACATGAGGATTCTTCCTCGGAAGAACAACTCATATTCGCCTTGTCACAGGGCGCCGAGCACAACCTGATGACCTATGAGGCGTATGATATCAACGGCTACACATTCTACACCGAGGCCAAGGACATGAAGAGCGATGGTTATCAGAACTCCGGGGTAACGATGGAATCCTACACCGGTAACGACAAGGACAGATACTACGGAAGGATCGAGGAGATCTGGGAGCTGAGCTACGCTGGAGAGAAGGTCCTGATGTTCCATGTCAGATGGGCGAAGAGCGTCCTAAAAGAAGACCGGTATTTCACCACCATGGTTATACCCGAAGCCAAATCCAAGACCGCGGGCGCAAACGTCACCGCGAAAAATGAGCCATGGGTACTGGCTTCCCAAGTGGACCAATGCTTCTTCATTACCGACCCGTCAAAGCCCAGTCGTGTTGTCGTGAGGAGAGGCAAAAGGAAGATCATCGGAATGGATGGAGTAGCCAATGAGCAAGACTTCGACAAGTACGGCGACCCGAGGATCGAACATGACGACGATGATGAAGTAGCAGCATACACCACAAGAAGAAGCAGGACCACCCTACCTAAAGGACGTCCGTTCCACAGAAGAAATCCATTTGCGAAAAAGAAGGGCAAGAAGATTGTGAACAGATAGCTAGCTAAGATCGATTGTATTTAAATCGTAGCCTTCATTTCTCGATTATATTTCATGGGCACTTTTTGAACTATCATGAATATTTTTAAATTTCATGGACACTCGATCTCGATCCCCCTCCATCTCGATCGCTATCCCACCTCGCCAGATCTGGTCCCCCTCGCCGCCGAGCACCCCCCGGTCCACCAGCCGCCGCCGCCGACCCCCCGCACCCTCGATTCCCCTACTCAACGGCCGCCGCCGACCCCCCGCACCCCTCCCCTACTCAACCGCCACCGCCGACCCCCCGCACCCCACGCACCCTCCCCCGCTCCACCGGCATTACTGTTTGATGATATTTTTAAAAAAATTATTACTGTCTTATAAAAAAATATTACTGTTGCAGTAGCCATCTTATAAAAAAAATTATTACTGTCTTATAAAAAAATTATTACTGTCTTATAAAACAAGTTTGAACATATTTAAACACAAATACTAATGGCGCACCGGGGTGAGGCGCGCCATTAGTATGGATGTACTTATGGCGCACCAGGGTGAGCTGCGCCATTAGTATGGATGTACTAATGGCGCACCAGGGTGAGGTGCGCCATTAGTATGGATGTACTTATGGCGCACCGAGGGGTGGTGCGCCATTAGTATTGTGCCGCCCCCATCCATATTTCCACCCCGGCCCAAACCTATCCCCTCTCTCTCCCTCGCCCTCGCCCTTGATCCCCTTCCCCTCTCCTCTCCCGATGCCGCTGCCCCGCCGCCTCGACGCTGCCCCGCCGCCTCAACGCCGCCCCGACGCCGCCTCGACCCCGCCGCGACGTCTCCAACCACCGCCGCCCGAGGCCCCGACGTCGGCGCTGCTCTCCCTGTCGCCCCACCTCGTTGGACGCCATCGCCCCGCCGCCCTCGTCGCCGGCGGCCCGGACGCCGCCCCATCCACACCACCGTCGCCGGAGCACCACCACCACCTAGACCTCATCGCCTCCTCCCCTGCGTCGTCGTCGTCCCCGACATCCTCCCCGCGCCCCACTGCCCTATCCCTACGGCCACCATGAGCTCCCCCTCCTCCTCTCCCCGTCTCCCCCTCGCGCGCACGCGCTTACGTCATTTAGCACATTAGGGTGATGCACCCCCATCCTCCCTCCCTCCTCCGGATATGTTCTTCTTAGTTATCTGAATCTATTCAAGTCTGAAACTGTTAGTGTGAGGTGTCTGCAACTGTTGCAATCTTGTTGATAAGTAAAAGATGATCTAAAATTGAAAACCCCAAATCACATGATTCACAATTAGATGATCTGAATCTATTAAGCAGTTTTAGACAATGGTATGATTTCTGAGTTGGACCGACCAGTAGAGATTGTTCATGATTAGTATATCCCCAAGTTCAACTGTTGCTAACTTCCTAGCTATAGTTCTTGATACATACTTAGAATTGGTCCACTGATTATCTAGGTTTGATGCACCGTATTTGTCCCAAGGTTGTCGATGGTTTTCACCAATTGATTGTGTGTTTGCATTGCCTGCTCGTGCACTTTACTTTAAATCTGAGCATCCAAGTACTTATATTTACTACAATAGATCTAAATCCAGTAATGTCATGTGTGATCAAGGCTGCATAATTATGTAGGGCTTAAGAGTTTCACTTTGATGATGATGCCCTTTGCTGCTCAAGATTTTTCATATATGGGCACTGGAACTCACGCATCTATTACTTCGTAGTGAACATGTAACCTTTTCGCTTTTGCTCTGCATGTGCTTCTCAGTTTGCTAGCTATATCTCTAGGTTCTTGATTGGCTTCACTAGTTGATTGGTTGTTTGCATTGTCTGTTTGTGCTACTTTCCCCCGAGCACCCATGATCTATATCGAAGAATGTTACTTTTGAATTCTGATTATGCCGAATAGTTGTGTAGGGGTAAGAATTTTCACTTTGAAGATGCCTTTGGTGTTCTGGATGTTCCAATATGAGCACCAGAACTCAGATGTCTACTATTTGCATTGAATAGATATTAGCAGTTGACCTCTTTGATTATGCTCTGTCTGCGCTTGTCAATTTGGAAAGTCAATTCAGTTTACCTGGTACCTTATTGATTGAGCACTTACTAGGTAATTTTAGCTTAAAATACTAGGTAATTGCCATCCGAATGTGAAGTGCATAACTAGTATATCCCCAAGTGCATCTGGTGCTAGCTTCCTAGTTATAGTTCTTGTTACAGACAGATAGTTGGTCCACTAGTTATGTAGTTTTTAGGCAAATGCTAGTAACTTGTGCTTTCATATCTCTGTATTGGTTCGTGTTGCTGTTGTAGTTCTTGAATTTGTTCAGTTACCTCCTGGTAGGTTAGATGCAGGTGATTAGTTTCCCTAGTTTAGGGTTTTCTCAGTGTAACAGATTTAATGAGTCAGCTCTGCTTTATTCCTGTGTCTATATGGTTTTCTAGTGCCTTTCACTGGATGTTTTTAAGTGTAATCCCCATGTGTTTTTAGCCCTGTATTGGTTCAGTAGGTGTTTCCTTTATTTTGTCAGTGTTAGATCATCTCACTGAATTTGTGTGTACAAGCCCTGCAGTGCATATGTATTTTAGTGTAAGCTCAGCAACTTTTGATGAATTCTCAGTGTAATATACCCCAGAATTATAGTGCAATTTATCCCATATTTTGAGTGTATTTGTCAGTGTAATATACCCTAGAATTACAGTGTAATTTAGCCCATATTTTCAGTGTAATCTCCATGATTAAATTTTCTGGTTGCAGTGCAGTTCTTGTTATATATTTCTGGTTGTTAGACTGTTCAGCTATGCAGAGTGAAATACAAGTTCAACATGTCGATAATGATTTTGGCAGCAGTGTGAGGCAGCAGTGTGCGGCACAATTCCTTCATTGGATAATGATTTTGCAGGTACCCCGAGAGGCCCTTGAGTTTGCCGGAATGTCGATTAACTTCCGTTCCGGAAAATTCGGGTACTCCATATGTCCTATTTTTAGCAAAGGTCATGCTGAAATTTTCCATGAATTTTAGCATGACTTTGCTAAAAATAGGACATATGGGGTACTTGTGACTAATGCATGCGCCGGGGTATCTTAGTAATTAATTAAGTAGGATCAAGTGCCCCGGCGTACTTGTGACTAATGCATGGCTTTTAGGGTGCCTCGGTGTCGATAAAAACGGAAATGATGAAAGCTTAGGCTTTTAGGGTGCCTCGGCGTCGAAAAACCCTCAATGATAAAAGCTTAGCTTTTACGATGCCTCGGTGTTGACAAACCCTAAATGATGAGACCATGATCTTGTTCCTTGACAATAACCAACTTTTTGACCAAACTTTGTTCCTATTTAGAGAGAAACATGGCCAACAACGATGAGGCCGGGGGTTCGGGCGGCAAGGCATTCTGGAAGCTGTCCTAGGAGATGGAGGAACAACCTCACTTGTATGAGGACGCCGCCTTCCCCACCGATCCTGAGACCACTGATGGTACCGCCGAGGATGACCCCACTGATGCCACCACTGATGGTGCCGCCGAGGATGCCACCACTGATGATGGCGGCGCACACACAGATGGCAGCCAACCGAAGAGGCAATGGAAGGACCGGCGCCCGACCGTGGTCTGCACCCTCAAGAAGGAAGTTACTGAAGTGGACTCCAACGGGAATCCAACGGCGCCCGAGCGAATAGTCAAGGGGTACTCGCTTCAGCTCGGGTGCATTCTCCGGAGCACCGTCTCGATCAACACCGAGAACCTGAGGCATCCTGACCGAGGGAATTTGCGCAACCTCCTCTTCACGAAGCTGCACGAACGATACAAGTTCCCCGATGAATTTGAAAACACAAGCCTCAAAGGGAATAAAGTGAACAATGCTGCCCTCACGAAGATGAGCAAGGCCCTGTCTACTTGGAAAAGCAATGTGAAGAGAATGATCGAGAAAGGTGAGAGTTATGAGAAGATCAAGGAGAAAAATCCTTCGATCACCGAAGATGACTACAACGACTTCAAGATCAATTGCTCGAGCACCGCAAACTCCGAATCAAGTAAGTGGGGGAAAGAAATGCGGGAGCTGAACTTAGGGGAACACACACTCGGTCCCGGCGGTTACAGAGTGGCGGAGCCTATATGGGACAAGGAGGAGGCGGACCGTGCCGAGCAAGGCCTACCGCTCCTCTTCGATAAATACGGTGACAAGCAGACCAGGAACTTTGTCAGGGCCCGGTACAAGAAGGACCATTGTGCCTACCTTGATCCAGGGGATTAGTGCGTGGATTGCGGGCGGCCAACAGGGGCCGCCCCCGATTCCTAGCTTCACGGCCAGCAACTCGCAGAATGCGATGGCGGGGCCATTGGTGTCTCCGGCGGAGGCGGCATTGGTGTCTCCGACGCCGGCACGGGAGCTTAATGCACCCGGGTGTACGCCGGCCGGCACCTCTGCAGCAAGCGGCCCCTCCGTCAATTGCACGCCCGCCGTTGGCAGTGCCTCAACATTAGCCGAGCTCGACGCCATCATCACGGTAACTAATTAAGCCTCTCTCGGCCGAGGACTTCATCTCCTTGCCTTTGACTGGGCATCCCTGACGCCCTACATGTTTTCGCAGGGCGCCGCCGACGTTCCGTGCACTCTCCTGCACTTCGTGAACAATGAGTTGGTCGATGTCGCCAAGGGCAAAATCGTTCAACCGGGCAACCCCTTGTTCCACGGTACCCAGAAGCCACCCAACTTGTTTAGGGTTCAACTGGTTCGGGTGCTGCCAGGCTGCGACGAGTTGTTACCTCCGGTTCGACCCGTCGGGGCCGACGATGATGACGTGATGACCCTCAGCGCCTGCCTAAGCTGGCCCCTGCTTTGGCCGAAGAGCCAGATTCGTTTGGGGGCGGGGGACACCACCCCAAAGACAACACCGCCAGTCGTGCCGACGCCAAGTCGGCCCCATGGCAAGACCGCCGCAACGGTGCCGGACATCCCTATGCCACTGGATCCAAACATGCATATGGCACAGGATCAGAACGACGACGACGACGATACATTTGCCAACGACGATCAGTACTTTGCCGATCATGGGTACGGTGGCGACTTCATGGGGCCTCCTTCTCAAGAACCCAACCCAACAAAAGACGTGCGCGATCTAGCTGGTACCGCGGAGAAGCCAAGTTGCAACAGGCGTCGTCTGTCGTTCAGCTCTCAGGAGACGCCTCCAGCTGCCGACTTCACCGAGCCTCAGATAGGCGAGGTGCGAAATATTATCAGCCCCAACACACTCAAGAAGGCGGTCTGTGAGCAGAACTCGGTCCCATTACAGGAGAAGAAGAAGGCATGCAAAAGAAAGACTAACAAGGGTGCGGGCCAGCCGGCACCGAGTACGATCCGTGCTCAGGACGGGCCACCTTCACCTGAGGATATCTCGAGGAGGGTGCATGTGGCGGGTAGGCCGATGCTACCAAGAAATATGCTCGATGCTGCAACCGGTGCTATGCGGAGTCTGCATGACAATGTTCTTTCTTTGGAGAAGCGGCGTCTCGTCGAGAAGGATGTGGCATACCCGGTTTTCGCGGCCAAGGTGCCAGAGGGCAAGGGCTTTGTGGATAACTCCATCGGGGGTACGATCGTCCTGCGGTTTGATGACATCCATGCTATGTTGAACCTTCATCCGCTGCACTACACCTTCGTTCGGCTATTTTCGCTGAGTATGGAGATGCGGATCATTCGCGACAAGACCCCGGACATCGTGATAGTCGACCCCTTCTACATGCGTGCCAAAATCTTGGGCAGCGCTGGGGACCGGCAAGTCGCGACTTCTTACCTCGAAGGCGTCATTCTGGCAAACCAAGATAAGGATAACTTCCTCGTGCCTTACTTTCCCGAGTAAGTCCTCCCCTCAACCGCCCCGTAACATATGAATTCTTAGATTTCGATCGTTTTTCTTTTAACATTCCGTGTTTTCTGCAGTGACACACATTGCACGCTCATCCTCCTAAGCCCCAAATATTCCATGGCCACGTATTTCGACCCGGACCATCAGTCGAACGTAGACTACACAAATGTCAAGAAGGTTCTTGATGATGTTCTCCCCGGCTACGTCAAATCTGGAGGCACCTTCACCAGGCCTATTCGTAAGTACGGCAAGCACGTGTTCTCCCACAATATGATGTTCTGCTGCGTCAAGCAGCCGCCTGGCAGTCAGAAGGGTGCCTACTACGCCATCCATCACATGCGGGCGATCGTACGGGACCATCATCAACTTCTGCTACCGAATAAACTCAAAGATTGGGCCGCGAGCGTGTCGGCAATCCAGGACGCGGACATCAGACAAGAATTCTTTCGCATCCAGTTGGAGTTTGCAGAAATCATCCATCAAGATGTCCTTCGTACCTCGGGGCAGTTCTACCTCAGAAATCAACCGTCCAACAGTGACATCGACACAATGCTACAAATGCAGGCTGACAACGACCGTTATTTCATGACTCCCACGATAAACGGCGGCTTCATCCACGCTCCGGTCCCTTGAGTCGAGTCGAAAGCAGTGATGCTGTGTCTAGTTCTGAAACATCGATTGGCTCATGTTGTAATTAAACTTTAATGAACTTGTAGTATGTCTCTTTGGTTTCGAGAGTCGTTCAACTTAGATGTAATCGATGCTATTAATGTCTTGCTTTGTTCCTCCGATCGTTCTGTTGCATACTTATATATTGCTTATGTATTGTCTATGAATTGGTACTAACATTTCGTTTGGCTACTGCATAGCGATGCCATCGTATGTCGTGTACAAGGGTAAGGTTCCCGGAGTCTACGACGACTAGGAGGAGTGTCGGAGACAGGTTCACCGATTCAGCGGTAACAGTTACAAAGGGTACACCACTAGGGCCGAGGCCGAATCTAGATACGCCCGCTATCTAGCGGGAGAGGGGAGGGAGCGCTGGAGGAACCGGATGAAGACGAGTTTCATCGTGATGATGCTCATCGTGATGACCGCAGCTCTCTTCTATGTGATGGTAGTTTAGATGATCGATATCGACTTGTAATGTGAAGACAAACTCGCTACTCGCAGTCTCGAGACTTGTAATATAATGTTCTATCTTTCTTCGGTCTTTTCAATTCGGAGACTAATATGATGAAGTGTATTCAGAGACTAATATGATGAATTGTATTCAGAGACTAATCTTCTATTGTATTCGATGAATCTGTTGTTGATGTGTGCTGTCTATATTTTGTCCAATTATACATTTTGTAACCTGTGCAAAAAATAGAAAATAAAAAAATAAAAAAAACCTAATATTCATACTAATGGCGCATCACATCACAGTGCGCCATTAGTATGCCAAAGGATACTAATGGCGCATCATTAAACAGTGTGCCATTAGTATGCCGAAGTTACTAATGGCGCATCTTGTTGTTGTGCGCCATTAGTATGCCAAAGCACCTGGGTATACATGGCCCCCTGGGAGGCATACTAATGGCGCACTGTTGTATATACTAATGGCGCATCTGAGGTGCGCCATTAGTATACCAGATACTAATGGCGCACCTGTGGTGCGCCATTAGTAAAATATACTAATGGCGTGGCACTAATGGCGCACCACTAATGTGCCATTAATGGCCAAATTAGGTGCGCCATTAGTAGGCCTTTTCCTAGTAGTGTATAAAGATACAAGATTGAAGACTTCGTCTCATGTCCGGATGGGACTCTACTTGGCGTGGAAGGCAAGCTAGGCAATACGGATATGTATATCTCCTCCTTTGTAACCGACCTTGTTTAACCCTAGCCCCCTCCAGTGTCTATATAAACCGGAGGGTTTTAGTCCGTAGGACAACATACAATCATACCATAGGCTAGCTTCTAGGGTTTAGCCTCTCCGATCTCGTGGTAGATGAACTCTTGTAATACTCATATCATCAAGAATAAATCAAGCAAGACGTAGGGTTTTACCTCCATCAAGAGGGCCTGAACCTGGGTAAAACATCGTGTCCCCTGCCTCCTGTTACCATCCGCCTTGGACGCACAATTCAGGACCCCCTACCCGAGATCCGCCGGTTTTGACACAGACATTGGTGCTTTCATTGAGAGTTCCTCTGTGCCGTCGCCGTAAGGAAGGATGCCTCATCTCATTGTGAAAAGCAACATTACCGCCGGGGGAGCTCTGGCTGTCGGCCAAACTCTCCGGCTAGGCAGTTTCGTCATGACTGCCTGTTCGGCCGCTGCACCAACGATGACATGTCGAGTCATCAAAAGCAGCCTCCACGTCGGCTCGGAATTCGCCGAGCAGATGGATCCAATGGAGCTCTCTTTCCTAACCGAACTCTTGGATCGCATCGCCGCCTTGGGAGTTGCTACGGACTATGATCGGATTGAGCTTAAACCCGATCAAAGGGAGATTAACTCTCCATCGGTCACCCATCACGTTGCGGTGGTGGAGGAATAATGTGGCAACTCTTCCTCTATTTTGAGGACTAACTATGTCCAGATTCCTGAGCTCTCCGAGCCGGATACCCCCTTACGGGAGGACATCACCCAAGCCCTGAACCTAGAATCAGGCAGCAGGCCAGACTTATCGGGCAACACTCCGGAACCCGAACTTCCAAGATTGGAAACTCCTCGGCCCCTGGGTCTCAGATCGGGTAGGGGACGGACTCAAATCCACCCACCACCCAGACATAAATGATCTTTCCCACATCAGGCAGGAGCCCCATGAAACACTACATCATTATTGGGCCAGCTTCCTCCTTCTGATGAACAAGGTTAAGGACTGTCGCGAGGAAGATGCAGTCTCACTTTTCTGCAATTATTGCACGGACAAGGGAATCCTTAACGCCTTAAGTCGCCGTGACATATCACGCTTCGCTGACTTGGCGTCCATAGTACGAAAGTACTATGCAATGGAAAGCGCCTGGAAAACCGAAACGAAATTTTGGGATAATCCGGCTCCAAATATACACCCAGTCCGAAGTAAAAGGGTGCACTATCATAAGACACCCGAGCTAGTTGCAAAGAAACAAAAACCCTCTACAGGGCATGGAACTGTACTGGAGGGATGGCTTAATGGACCCGGCAAAATTCATAGTACAGCGAATACAATGCCAACGCACAGCCTTAGAGCATGATGGATACTCCGGCGGGTGGCCAAAAGTGGTGAGGATCTTCTTATCCCAAACGCCACAGAGCACCATCCCGTAGATGACAATACGGTGTTAACAGTCTTTGAGACCTTCGCGTCAAATAATAGGCGCAAGCGAACATTCTGCAGCATGGCCGAAATCTGCCATGTAGCAGCAATAAATCCATGGAGTGACATGGCTATTACCTTCAATGCCAATGATGAACCTAAATTCCGAACAGCCCGAGCACCAGCCGCACTGGTCCTCAGTCCAATTGTGGACGGCTTCCGACTCACCAAAGTACTCATGGACGGCGGCAGCAGATTAAACCTCATCTATGAGGAAACTCTTCAAAAAATGGAAATAGATTGGAACCGCATTGAGCAAAGTAGCACAACCTTCAGGGGAATCATACCCAGTCGGGAGGCACGATGCGCTGGGAAAATCACACTAGATGTGGTATTCGGTACGCCAGAGAACTATAGGTCCGAAGAAATTACATTTCAAGTGGCCCCGTTCAGCAGTGGATACCACACCCTTTTAGGACGTGAGGCGTTCACGATCTTCCAAGCCGTACCCCATTATGGGTACATGAAGCTCAAAATGCCCGGGCCCAATGAAATCATCACTCTGCCAGTGATCTGGACACAGCACTCCACGCCGAAAACAAAACAGCCGCACCGTCCCTAGAGGCATTATCCGAAGCCCTCTCGGCTGAGGAATTAACCACGCTACACTCCACAGTGGACAGGGACGACGTTATACTCGATAAGAGATCCAAGTCCACCTCTTTTAAAACCAGTGGATGAAATAGTCAAATTCCAAGTCCACCCAAAGGACCCTACAAAAACAGCCTCCATCGGGGCACAGTTAAACCCCGCCGTGGACGCCGCACTACGAGAGTTCCTGCGCAAGAATTGGGACATATTCGCCTAGAATCCCTCAGACATGCCAGGAATCCCACGCAGGCTGGCCGAGCATAGCCTCAATATCCTAAAGGGATTCAAGCCGGTCAAGCAAGATCTTCGGCGTTTCTCCAAACCTAAGAGACAGGCCATCGGAGAGGAACTAGCCAAGTTATTGGAGGCCGGATTCATCAGAGAAATAAAACACCCGGACTGGCTAGCAAACCTGGTGATGGTACCAAAGAAGGATAAATCCTGGCGCCTTTGTGTCGATTTCATGGACCTCAATAAAGCTTGCCCAAAGGATCCCTTCCCCCTCCCCCGCATCGATCAAATTATCGATGCTACCGCAGGACACGAGTCATTGTGTTTCCTCGATGCATACTCCGGTTACCACCAAATCAAGATGGCGGAGTCCGACCAAGCCGCAACGACATTCATCACACCATACGATCCCTTCTGTTTCAACAGAATGCCTTTTGGGCTCGAAAACGCCGGCGCAACATATCAGCGCATGATTCAGACTTGTCTGGAGAAACAAATAGGAAAAACAGTAGAGGCATACATAGACGATGTGGTCGTCAAAACCAAACACGTTGACTCTTTGATAGACGATTTGAGGCTCACATTCGACAACCTCCAAACATACGACATCAAGCTCAATCCGGAAAAATGCGTTTTCGGCGTACCGGCCAGAAAGCTCCTGGGTTTCATCGTCTCCTGTAGAGGTATTGAAGCTAATCCAGCCAAAATCCGAGCTTTGTCGCAGTTGGCTACCCCAACAGACCTCAAGCAAATCCAGAAGTTAACTGGATGCGTGGCGGCTCTAAGTCGCTTTATCTCCCGCTTAGGAGAAAAGGCTTTACCCCTTTATCGCCTCCTTCGACGCACCGAACACTTCGAGTGGACGGACGCTGCCACAGCCGGATTGGAAGAAATAAAGGCCATTTTGGCAACCAACCCAATCCTAGCCACGCCAAACATCGGCGAACCAATGCTGTTGTACATTGCGGCAACTCATCAAGTTGTAAGCGCAGTGCTCGTTGTCGAACAAGAAGCTGACAGACATAAATTCCCTCTTCAAAAGCCAGTATACTATGTATCCACTGTCCTCACTCCATGCAAATCACGGTACCCACATTATCAAAAGATAGCCTATGCGGTATTCATGGCATCCCGAAAGCTGCGACACTACTTTCAAGAGTGTTCGATTACAGTAGCCTCGGAAGTGCCACTTAATGATATTATAAACAACCGCGACGCTATGGGCCAGATTGCTAAATGGGCCATTGAGCTCCTCCCGTTCGACATAACATACAAACCTCGACGAGCCATTAAGTCGCAAGTATTGGCCGACTTTGTCGCCGAATGGACGGAGGCCGAACTCCCTAAAGAGTACGGCGAATACTCCAATTGGATCATGCACTTCGACGGTTTTAAAATGCTGCCTGGTCTAGGGGTTGGCGTCATCCTGACGTCCCCAACCGGAGATACCGTTCAGTATGTACTGCAAATATTGTATACAAACTCCAACAACGCAGCTAAATACGAAGCTCTGCTGCATGGTCCTCGGATGGTAGTCTCCATGGGCATTCAACGCCCGGAGGTGCGCGGGGATTCAAACCTCACAATATCCCAAAGAAATGGGGACTTTGACGCCAAGGATCTGAAAATGGCGGCCTACCGAAACGCCGTCCTAAAAATGTCAGCTCGGTTCGTGGGGCTCGAATTTCACCACGTGGCTCGGGAAAACAATCAGGCGGCGGATATCCTCGCCCGCATCAGCACAAAACGCGATGCGATCGCCCCCAACATATTTCTGGAGAGGCTGTTCAAGCCATCCGTAGTATGGGAAGGGGACACCGGTAATAATAGTCCGGACCCGGCCAAAATGCCCGATACCGAACACTCTGACACAATCGGAGGCTCCGCCATCGAAATAACACCTTCAGCCCACGTAATAATGGCCATCATAGCCTCGTGGACAGAACCATTCCTGGCCTACCTAACTAGGCAGGAACTTCCAGAGGACCTAAATGAGGCACGCTGCATAGTGCGGCGATCTAAGGCCTACAGGGTCCATGAGGGAGGATTGTATAAAAAAAGCACTACCGAAGTCCTTCAAAGGTGCATCTCCGAAGAGGAAGGGCGGAACCTTCTGGCAGAAATCCATGCCGGACTCGGCGGTCACCACGCCGCAGCCCGGGCGCTTGTAAGCAAGGCCTTCCGTACAGGATTCTATTGGCCAACGGCCCGGGCAGATGCACAGGACTTTGTCCAATGTTGCGCCGGTTGCCAGCTCTTTGCAAATCAAAGCCACATGCCACCCACTGCCCTCCAAATAATCCCCATTACGTGGCCCTTCGCGGTCTGGGGGCTTGACATGGTTGGACCCCTTAAAGGGGGAACCCACAAGAAAAAATACTTACTGTTCATGGTGGATAAATTCACCAAATGGATAGAGGCCAAACCTGTTAAAACAGCCGAATCCGGACCAGTGATAGACTTCATATCCGGGGTCGTACACCGTTATGGCGTCCCTCACAGCATCATCACTGACAATGGCACGAACTTCACCGTCGATGAGGTAAAACTTTGGTGCAGCAAAATGGGCATCAAGATGGATTATGCTTCAGTCTATCACCCACAAACCAATGGCCAAGTTGAGCGAGCAAACGGTCTTATAATGAGCGGCATTAAACCCAGATTAATGTGTTCCTTAACAGAGTCTAACACGCAGTGGGTAGAGGAGCTCGACTCCGTACTCTGGGGGCTGCGGACCACACCGAATCGTAGTACCGGATATACACCCTTCTTTATGGTGTACGGCGCAGAGGCAGTCTTGCCCTGTGACATAATTCATGACTCACCTCGGGTGCGCATGTACGAAGAAAGGGAAGCCGAGCTCGATTGGCAGGACAGTCTGGACACCCTGGAGGAGGAGCGCGACGTAGCCAAAGCCCGTTCCGCATTTTATCAGCAACAGGCTCGCAGATACCAAAGTAGGGAAGTACGGGTCAAAACTTATAACGTTGGCGAACTAGTTCTACGCCTGCCGGATAAGAAAAAGAACAAGCTCGAGCCCAAATGGGAAGGTCCCTTTATTATTGACCAAGTTCTGACCGGTGGAGCGTACCGACTGCAGGATGCATTGACTTGTCGACTCGAGCCGATCCCATGGAACGCAGCCAGGCTCCGAAGATTCTACGCCTAGCCCGGACTCTATGTTCCTCCCTTTGTCCATTTTTTGCATATACATTATCTGTCTTGTTTTTCTTTGTTCCTTTCTTTTATTCTTTCTCTAGGCCTTCAAGGGACAACTTGTGCCTCGCTTGCACATTATAGATGCGCTAGCCGCGTTCATCATACCTAGGGGCTTCTTTCACAGAAGCTTAATTATTTATCTGGGCCTCAGGCCCCGCACATGTGTTATGCTTCCGCATGTACCTTTTTTCGCCATTATATGCATCGATATGAATTAAGTTTTGGCCAAGCTGGGTTGCCTGGCTCTTGTATTTATGCCCTACGTTCCCGTTAATTCGGCTAGGGCATAAGGGGAGCACCTCTGCGATTGTTACTGCCGGGTCAGCCGGATGTGTACCTCAGACTGGGTGAAGCCGAAAGCTAGCGTTCTTAAGGGAATATTCGGTCGGTGAAAAAAAGATGATTTTTATTTATTGCCCATATCTGCCCCCAGATGTTTTTCCCGCGTTTCCTATCGCAGTCCGGACATGCACTTTAGGGCATGCTTACCCAGGGAAAGGAACCCTTAATGGAACTATTCTTCCTGGAAGATGTTTCTTACTACCCATGTAATATAACATAACTAGTTGGGCACTTGTCTGTTCAAGCACTAATGACCCATGCGCCTGGTCTCCACGCATACCCCGGTTCTTATATACCTGAGCGGGTATTCGGATACACTCCGGACTATCGGGTCCCGAGGTTGAAGCGAAAAGGTCCGCCAAGACAAATGATCTACAATCCGGCTAGAAGGCATTATACATGTCATTTTAATTACATAGTCATGCAGACTGACTAAATTCCTCTTCTATACCATCCAATAGGCAGTCTAGCCTACAATCCTTGTCGGGGGTTTGGTGCGACATATGCCAACGGATGGCTTATCATGGTGGGGGCGAGTAGAACATCGCCGGTGCCTGGAAACGGGATGAGGCAAAGACATGCACGCCGGCGAATCTTACCCAGCTTCGGGGCTCTCCGGGGAGATAATACCCCTACTGCTGCTCTGCGGGGTCTCCGCATGATCACTATGGCAAAAGTGTTTACACGGTTACTCCTTGAGTTGTTTTCTGGTGGTAGGAGAGGGCAAGGCTAGCTCTCTCCCTTCTATACGATCTGGTCTAGCGCTAATGGGTTCCAACCCTTTGCATGGGTGCCCTGGGGGTTTATATAGGCCTACCCCCCCAAGGGTCCAATGGTAATCCGGCTGGACGTGGGCCCAGCCGTCAGTGCCTCTGTCCTCCTCTTCTCTGCCGACCGCTGGGCGCCGCCGACTGGCGGGCCCCGCCGACTGGCGGGCCCCGCCGACTGGCCTGGTACGGAGCCGATAGGCCGCGTCCGCCGCGGGCGGGTCTTGCCGGCTGCTGATTACTGTAGCCGTGCTTCTGATGACGTGGGCTTGATCATGAGGTCGTGGCAACAGCCCCGCCGCCTGGCGGGCGATCACTGTTGCCACTCCCCATCACATCTTGATTAATGGCGCGTGGGCCCCGGGAGAGGGCTTGGCCGACTCCCCCGGGCCGACTCCCGACGGGTCCGACTGGTGGTTCTCCTGCCGTCTCCCGAGGTCTCACTGACTGGTGGGGCCTGCTGCCTCCAGGCCGTACAGACAAGCCATCGTGGGTGCAGGATTCGGCCCTGCGGTGGTGATGTTAGGGCCGGCATGGCCACAGTGCCACGCCGCACGGAGATCTTCCGGGGTACGACGTGGTGAGGCAGGCATGGCCACAGTGCCACGCCGCATGGAGATCTTCCAGGGTACGGCGTGCTGGGGCCATGCCTGCCCTTGGTGAGGGGCGGGGGTGGGCTTCGCTGTAGCCACGCCCCTGCCTCGTCCCCTTTGATGAGGCCATGGGGTTTGTTGGAGTCGCAGGCCGACTCCCCAAAGCCGGCTTCTCTGGAAGTCGTCTCTGGGACTCGGCCGTGAGCGGGCAGTCGGCCGCCTTACCGTCGACTCCTCAGGAGGCGTCTCTTTGTCCTGGGGTCTTGAGGGGCGCAGCCTGCCCCGATGTCTTGAAAGGTTCTGGGACTCGGGTTGGCCTACCCGTGGCCCATTACTCCGACAATAGTCCCCGAAGCTGGTGAGGCGTCGCGGACGATCGACCGAGAAGCCTCAGCAGTTTCTCTTTCCGGGTGCTTAACACATGGTCTTTGATTGACTTCTGCCGGGCCGACTAGACAGAGTCGGACTTGCTCAACTCGGACTCACTTCATTCCGACTCGCTCAGTATTTCGAACGTCGCGGCGGGATTTAAGTGGCGTGCTAGCTAAGCCTCCAGGCCGCCGCCCGTTCTAGGCCTGTCACCCGAGGGCACGTGGCTAGGCCGTCCTGCCAGCCTACGCGCGCGACGGGACAAGCCCATAGGCGGGGCCCGCCACTACCGCGCCTCGGCGCCCGAGCGGATCCGCTGCGGCCCCGGTGGATGGTTGGGATTCCCGCGGAGTTACTGCGCGCAGTAACTTTATCGTGGATCGTGGGGGTCGTGGGGTCGTGGGCGCAGTAAATCCCCACGTCCGCCCCCTCGGCTTCACAGCCCACGAGGCTATAAGTAGGGGGAAGAGGGGGGCACGCGCGCCCCTCCTTCCCACTAATCCTTGTTCTCTTCCTTCTTGCTGTTCCTCGCTCTCCTCCTTCCTCTTCTCTTCTTCGCTCCGCCGTGCGCCCAAGCTCCGGCGAACGCTGCGGCGACAGCTCGCGATGAGTTCTTCCTCCGCCGCCGCGCCTCCCCCAGTGCGCTCCGGCACCTGGGACGGCTCCGAAGTTCATGAAGACCACATCGAGTTCCTCCGCCGGACTCGTTGGCTCCCCGGCGAGGATCGCATGCAGGTGCGTCTTGCGCCGAAGGGGGAGATTTCCCCCGCGCTACAGGAGGGCGAGCGGGTTATCTTCCGCTCGCACTGCCTGCACGGGTTGGGGCCGCCGGCGAGCAGTTTCTTCCGGTCCTTCCTGGAGTTCTACGGACTCCAGCCGCACCACCTCACCCCCAACGCAGTGGTGCTGCTGTCCGCCTTCGTGGCCATGTGTGAAGGCTTCCTCGGAGTCGTCCCCACCCTTGAGCTCTGGGGGGAGTTTTTCTTCTCCAAGCTCGGCACCCAGGCTGCGGGCGTGCCGGCTCAGTGGGCGCTTTCATCGTCGTGCGAAGGTCGGGGGCCGACAATCCCTTCCCCTCCATCTCGTTGATCAAGTCGGTGAAGATGTGGCAGAGATCCTACTTCTATGTTAAGAACGCCTCCGCAAGGGGGGACTGGGTCAATCTGCCGGCTATCGAAGCCGGCCCGCCGGCTGGGCGACTGCCCAACTGGTCGTACCGGGCCAAGTTGCTGACACCTGCGGGAGCCGGCGCCATCACGCGACTCCGAGTGCTGACGCAGTCAGAGGGTCTGACTGGTTCAGACCTGCTGGCCGCCTTCGTTTCGCGCCGAGTTCTCCCACTCCAAGGCCGCCCCCATATGATATGCCAGATGAGTGGGCACCGCGACCCGAGTCGGATGTGCACCAAGGACATGCCTCACGAAGAGGTGGCCTTCATGGTGAACTACCTCTCGGACAGCAAGCTCTTGGAGGATTGGCGGTTCGGCAAGGAGCCGTACTCCCACGCCAACCCCCCGCCCGTGGTGAGTCGCCTTTCCTTTGTTTCTTTGGATTGCCTTCTTCTTGCCGAGTTTTGTTTTGACCAGTCTGCTTTGGTTTGAATCCCCTCCTCCACCCACCAGCCGGCACCTCGGGGCCGTCCCGCGAGTTCCTCGCCGACCGGGCGGAGAGCGATGTCGATGACCCCGATCTGGGGGCGGCGGCTCTGGAAGATGACGTCGAGGGAGGAGGAGGAACAGCAGGAGACTTCAGGCCCTCGGCCACTTTCGCTGACTGGCCTGACGACGACGCCGAGGGAGAAGTCGCCCCGCGCCATCGGCCAGGAGCCAGCCAGCCTGGCGCGGGTTCTTCTGTCGCGCCAGGCGCTCCAGGCGGCGGAAAGAAGCGCAGGGCCGTGCCGACCTTGTTCGGCAGTCGGCCGAAGAAGCCCAAGGGTTCGGCTGCGGCGGCCCGGCGGGACGAGGTGGCCGCGAAGGCCATCCGCTTCCGTAAGGAAGTGAAGAAGCCGCCATTGGTCTCCGCGTACTTATTCTGTCTTCAAAGTTTTATTCTTTCTTTGTGACTTTGTCTAAGTTTCTGCTTGCCCCTCTTGCTTCAGGGCTCCCCTCTCTCTTGAGAGGGTCACCGCCGCCTCCGTCATGGGGTCAACGGAGACGTCCACCACCACTCAACGGATTGACCCCGCTGCTGACCTCCGGGAGGCGACGGAGCGGAATGCGCAGGAGAAGCGCAACGAAGAAGAGGCCCTCCCCCTGGAGAAGGCGGAGGCCGACAGGGCGGAGGCCTCCGCCAAGAAAAAACTGGCGGAGGCTGAAGCCGCCGCCGCGGCGAAGCAGCAGGCTAAGGAAGCCGCACGCCGCCAGTCGGCGGTGCTTGTTACCCCGTTGAACTCTGCGCCGCCGCCTCCGGAGTTCACGGGGCAGACTGGGGAAGCCGGTGGGGAGAACCCCATCGTGGTGGGGGAGGGCGGCGACCCATCTACGCCGGATGTGAACGTTCCGCCGCCGCCTCCGCCGCTGTCTGAAGGTGCGTAGGGCGAGCAACCGGCGGGCCCTCCGATGCCGCCGACCGAAGACGAGGGCGTGGCGAGTTTACTCCTTCAACTCGGCTCGCCAACGCGCCGCCGTCTGGAGAAGGCGACTTTGGCACCCCGCCCTTGGAAGCCGGCGCCGCCAGCTCGGCGATCCCAGACGCCGAGGCAACGAGCGCCGCGCCCATTGGGTGGGTGCGAGGAGGTGGGACAGGGCCGCTGAACCAGGCGCTTCTGGACGTCCAGGCGAAGCTTCGTGCCGAGGGCGACGCTTTCTACAATTGCACCAAGGCGTACCTGGCGTCGCGGGCAGCCGTCCGGGTATTTTTTCCTTTTGGCCTTTGTTTTTCTTGTTCCTCTCTGTGGGGGCGCGCCAGCGCACCCACTGGGTGTAGTCCCCGAGTTTCGGGCTGGCTGCTGAGCAGGCAGCCCGGAACTCCAATTGATGAACTTTGGGTGTTAACTTTTTGTCTGAAACGTTCGTCACAGGATTACCACAACCTCCGCATCACTGCCTTCAACCGTAACGTCGAAGAGCTGGGCAAGCGGACCGCCGATTTGGCGGAGAGCCGGAGTAAGTCTTTTTCCTTCTTCGCGGGGGCGCGGGGGCGCACCCGCGGGCTGTAGTACCCGAGATTCGGGCCGACTGCTGAGCCGTCGGGCCGGATCTCCCCGGCGACCTTCTTTACTGATGACTTGACGCCTTCTTTCTTTCTTATTCTCAGGGGCCAACGCTGCTCTTCAACAGCAGCTGAGCGACGCCAACTCCGCTTTGCGCGCCAAAGAGGAGGAGTGCAGCAAGCTCGCCACGGAGCGCGATCTGCTGGCCACTCAATTGGCAGAGCAGAAGGAGCTGCTTGTGAAGACGCATAGGGAGGCGGAGGAGACGGAAACCGCCCTCCTGGACGAGTTCGCGAGCGAGCGCTCCTCCTGGTCTGACAAGGGGGCGCTGCTGTCCTCCGGCTTCCACGAGATTGAAGACATCGTTGATGGTGAGTTTCTTTATTTCCTTTCTTCGAGCTGCCAACTTAAATCGTGCCGACTCCTGGTTTTTGACTTGCTTCTTCATTTCTTTGTGTCTTTGCAGACTTCTTCCTTGGGCAGTCGCAGGCCGCTATCCAAGCCATCGAGGCTGACCGTGAAGGTCAGAGGGCGGAGGGCGCAGAGATTGCCGCTGATGCCCCCCGAACTCTTGACGAGCACATCCTGAGCATCGAGGATCGCCTTCGGCCGGCTCACCGGATGCTGCGCCGGCTTCAGCGTGTCGGTGCCCAGGCGATTGCCGCCCTGTGGCCAGATATGCAGGCTCCGCGCACCCCCAGCCTGACGGCCGACTGGCTAGAGGTCGCGGCTGGTCGTCTTGAGGCCTGGAAGGCCTCTTCGGCCCGAGCTGGAGCGCACCGGGCCTTGGAGTTCGTCAAGGCATGGTATCCGGGGCTGGACCTAGACCGGCTGGCCACGCTTCGGTCGGAGGCCCAGACGGAGCTGGCAGCCGCGGAAGACGCCCTCGTCAAGCGTGCTACGGCAATCACCGAGTACACCGACACCAGCATCTTCGTCCCCGAGCGGTCTGAAGACGGCGAGGAGGTACCGCCGGAGTGGTTTGGGATGAACCCAGACTACGGCGAGGACTCGGCGGAGGTGATTGGCTCCAGCGTCGAGGAAGAGGGCGAGGCGGAGGACAGAGGCGAGGCGGAGGCACCAGAAGACAGAGCAGACGGCCAGCCTCAGCTCGACCGTGCCTCCAGCAACGAGCCGCGTGCGACTGACCCGACTGCCGCCGGAGGCGATCAAGCCGAGACTAGCCAGCCGGCCGCTCCGACGCCTGGCGCTTGCGCCTCCTCCGACCCTCCGAGTCCGTCTGCTGCTTCCTAAGCTGCCACTGTATCTTTATTTTGTCTGCTTCAGTAGTCTTTGAAGAACTTGTTAATTCGCACAATTCCACCCGTGGGGTGTATTTTGAACCTCTGCTCGAAAATTCGGCCAAGGGCCTATGTTATGTAAATATATTTATCTGAGTTCTATCTTTTCTTGCTCATTGCTCTTTTGGTTTTTTTCCGTTGCCGCTTTCTCTTAGTTTCCTGCCTTGCCAATTGGACAGCCGCTCTACAGACTGTTGCTGGATCAAGTGCTTGGCTACTTTGGGAAAGCAAGTACTTAGCCGTTTTAAAGAGCTTTTGAGCAAGTTGGATAGAAGACGGCAATCCGACTATCCGAGAGTCGGTTTGCGAGAAAGGCTGGAAGCTGTCTTGAGCTATGTTCTATGCTTTGAGTCCTTAACCATTTTTCATGCGAACACCCATTCTACCTTACCTCTGCCCACTGTACAGTCGCTCTGCGAGCTGCGGCTTCTAACAGAAGACGGTTTAGGTGTTACACACTACTTGTCCGGCTGCAAGAAGCATTTCATAGTGCAAGGCGGCAAGTCCCCGGGCCGACTTGTCGAGCCCGGTGCCAAGCGGCATGACAAAGAGTATCATACTTGTAGGCATAATTTTTATCATACAGACAAAAGAGGGCAGTCCCCGAGCTCGTCTCGGGTTGCGCGAAGTCTTGGTACTTTAATACAAAAGGTAGCGTGGTACATACTGTGTCAACTGTAAAATCTTCGGAGGAGATTTGCATTCCATGGCCGCTCTGTCTCCTTGCCGGAGTCGTCCCTCTTGCGTGCTCGGGGCTTCTGAGCGTCGATCAGGTAGTTGGAATCGTTGCCCAGTACTTTGCTGATGATGAAAGGGCCTTCCCAAGGCGCCGACAGCTTGTGCTGGCCGGCTGTTCGCTGGATCAGCCGGAGCACAAGGTCGCCTTCTTGGAAAGATCTTGGCCTGACCTTCCTATTGTGGTATCGGCGCAGTCTCTGCTGGTAGATGCTGGACCGGCTGAGTGCCAACAGCCGGCCCTCTTCCAGCAGATCGACACTTTCTTGTCGTGCTTCTTCTGCTTCCTCCTCGGTGTACATGGTGACTCGTGGGGAGTCGAACTCTATGTCCGTTGGGATGACGGCTTCGGCACCGTAGACGAGGAAGAAGCGCGTGAAGCCGGTTGACTTGTTTGGAGTCATGCACAGACTCCAGAGGACGGCTGGCAGCTCGTCGAGCCAGCAGCCGGCCGAGCGCTCCAGAGGCTCGATCAGCCGAGGCTTGATGCCGGACAGGATGAGGCCGTTTGCTCGCTCCACTTGGCCGTTTGACTGCGGATGGGCGACGGACGCTAGGTCCAGTCGGATGCCCTGTGTTGCGCAGAAACGGGCCAAGGCGCCTTTGGCGAAATTTGTGCCGTTGTCGGTGATGATGTTGTGTGGTATGCCGTACCGAATTGTGATATCGAAGATGAAAGTTATGGCAGTCGTCCCATTCAGCTTCTTGATTGGCTTTGCTTCTATCCACTTGGTGAACTTGTCCACTGCGACAGGTAAGTGAGTTAAACCACCTCGTGCTATTTTGAATGGTCCCACCATGTCTAGACCCCAAACTGCGAAAGGCCAGGCAATGGGGATGGGGATGGTCTTGAGTGCAGAAGCTGGCTGGTGCGGCTTGGAGCTGAACTTCTGACACCCTTTGCATTTTTGGACCAACTCCTTGGCCTCTTCCAAGGCAGTTGGCCAGAAGAAACCGTGTCGAAAGGCTTTGGCGACGAGTGCTCTTGAAGCCGCATGGTGGCCGCACTCGCCTTGATGGATGTCTTTGAGAATCGCTTGGCCTTGCTCTGGCTCTACGCTGCGCTGGTAGACACCAGTGACGCTGCGCCTGACCAACTCTCTGTTGACTATGGTGTAGGCTGCCGCCCGGCGTTGTATTTGCCGAGCTGAAGTTTCATCAGTCGGCAGCTCTTTGTTCACCAGGAATTTGAGGATGGGCTGGGCCCATGAGGGTGCTGCTATTTCTTTGACTGCCAGAACTGCGACTTGGACGAGGGCGGTTGGGCTGGGAGGCGGCGGGGTGGAGTCAACAGCCGCTTGCTGGGTTGATGAAGTCCCCAGGCCGACTGGCGCGGTCCTTGGGCCGAGTTCTGGAGTCTTCGAGTCCGCCACCGTAGTCCCCGGGCCGGGTTTGGCTGTGGCAGCTTTGGGGTCTTCCGCCAAAATCCTCGTTCCGACTGCCGGAGCTCTGAAGTCAGATCCGACGTCTTCGGGAGGAGCCGGCACAAAAATGGAGTCTGATTCTCGTGAAGGCTTGACAGACGGCTTGAGGAGGCGTTGAAGGGCGACACCAGATGGTATTGCTTGGCGGGTAGAGCCGATTCGTGCCAATGCATCTGCTTGGTCGTTGTCATTTCTTGGCACATGGAGGACTCGCACCCTTCGAAATACCCGCTGAGTTGCTGCACGAGGAAACGGTAGCTCGCCATGTTTGCATATTTCGCGTCCCAGTCGCCAGATGATTGCTGGACCACTAAGACCGAGTCGCCACAACACAAGATCCGGCGGATGCCAAGCTCTTTGGCAAGCCAGAGCCCGTGAATGAGCGCCTCGTACTCGGTGACGTTATTGGAGGCGGCAAAGTGGATTTGCAGCGCATATTTGAGCTTGTCGCCTTTGGGAGAGGTGAGGACGACGCCGGCTCCCAAGCCAGTGCGCATCTTGGAGCCGTCAAAATGCATCCGCCAATGGGTGGAATCAGGTGCTGGAGGTAGGTACTGGGTCTCGGCCCAGTCGACGAGGAAGTCGGACACTGCTTGTGACTTGATAGCGGTGCAGGGCTGGTAGTGGATGGTGTAAGGAGCCAGCTCTATGGCCCACTTGGCCACTCGACCAGAACCATCTCGGCTACCGATGATCTCGGCAAGTGGGGCCGTGTAGACCACCGTGATTGGATGCTCTTGAAAGTAAGGCTTCAATCTCTTGGCAGCGAAGTGTACGCCATTGCACATCTTCTGGTAGTGGGGGTAGTTCTGCTTGGAGGTCGACAGTACCTCGCTCAGGTAATATACCGGTCTCTGGATAGGTAGCGCCTTGCCTTCCTCCTTGCGTTCCACTACAATGACCGTGCTGACTACTCGGCTGGTGGCGGCGATGTACAGGAGCATAGGTTCCTTGGGAGTCGGAGCCGCCAGGACGGGTGGAGTAGTCAGCATCTTCTTCAATTGGTGAAAAGCTTCGTCCGCCTTATGGTTCCACTCGAAAAAAGTGGTCTTCTTCATGAGTTGGTATAAGGGGAGAGCTTTGTCGCCCAGCCGACTAATGAATCGGCTGATGGACGCTAAGCAGCCGGTGAACTTCTGCACATCCAGCAGTCGGCTGGGTACCTCCATTCTCTCAATGGCCTTGATTTTTTACTTGGTTGCATTCTATGCCGCGTTCAGAGACCAGGAATCCTAGGAGCTGGCCGGCTGGCACTCCGAAGACACACTTCTCGGGGTTGAGCTTGATCTGGAACCGGCGCAGGTTCTCAAAAGTCTCCTTGAGGTCTTCCAGCAGTGTCCCATGCTTTTCCATCTTCACCACCACGTCATCCACGTAAACGTGGGCGTTCCTGCCGAGCTGCTTGAGGAGGCACTTCTGCATGCAACGCTGAAAGGTGGCGCCGGCGTTCCTTAAGCCGAACGTCATGGTCAGGTAGCAGAAGGCTCCAAACGGCGTGATGAAGGCGGTTTTCAGTCTGTCAGCCGGGTTTAGCTTGATCTGGTGATATCCTGAGTATGCATCCAAAAAACTCAACAGCTCGCATCCGGCTGTAGAGTCTATCACCTGATCGATTCTTGGTAAAGCAAATGGGTCCTTGGGGCAGGCCTTGTTGAGGCTCGTGTAGTCAATACACATTCACCACTGCTTGTTCTTCTTTAGTACCAGGACCGGATTTGCTAGCCATTCTGGAAAGAACACTTCCATAATGAAGTCGGCTGCTAGGAGTCGGGCTATCTCTTCTCCGACAACTCTTCTCTTCTCTTCTGATAAGGGGCGCAGGGGCTGTCTCACCGGCTTTGCATCAGATCGGACATGTAACTTGTGCTCGGCGAATTTCGTCGGTACACCTGGCATGTCTTTGGGGGACCATGAGAAGATGTCCCGATTCTCACGGAGGAAATCGGCGAGCTCCCCTTCCTATTTGCTGTCGAGGTTTGCACCTACGACGGCGTACCTCTCTGGGTGCTCCGGTCCAAGGGTATCTTCTTTGTCTCTTTGGCCGGCTTGACCGAACCCTCAGCCTCCAACTCTTTTGGGTTGGGCGATACCTCAGGATGCTTGCCGGCCATCGCCACAGCTCGCTCAAGGAGCCGCTTCTCAGCCGCGATTACCAGGGACTCGGCCAGCCGACTGGTCTCAGCTGCGCAAGCAGACGACTTCTGGTAGTCGCCAGCCACAGTCAGAATTCCCCTGGAACTGGGCATCTTCATCTTGAGGTAGGCGTAGTGGGGGACCGCCATGAACTTGGCCAAGGCAGGTCGGCCAAGCAGCGAATGGTATGGGCTCTCAAGATCCACCACCTCAAACCAAACAGGCTCTCTATGGAAGTGATCTTTGTCCCCAAAGAGGACGTCCATCAGGATCTTGCCGATTGGCGAGCAGGAAAGCCCAGGAACAATGCCGTGGAAAACAGTTCGGCTATTCTGAAGCTTTCTTTGCTTGATTCCTAACTTCTCCATGGTGTCCTTGTACATGATATTGATGCTGCTGCCCCCATCTATCAGAACCCGCGAGAAACGCGCGGCTCGTCTGTCCGTAGCAAAGGTGGCGTCCAGGACCAAGGCATAGGAGCCCGGACTCGGCATCACTTCTGGGTGGTCAGCCCTGCTCCGGCTGATGGGCTTCTCAGACCAGTGCATGAACTCTGGCGTCTCCGACGCTACTGCATTCACCTCTTGTCGCTGTAGCCGCCTGCTGCGTCGATCATCAGCCACACTGGTGAACACCACATAGGCTCCATGCTCTTCAGGGTATTTGTCTTGTACCGCGCCGACTGGCCTGACAGCCGGCTGCTGGGGCGGAGGCGGAGGCGGCTGCCCAGCAGGCAGGGGAGGCAGGAGGCCGTCTCCCTTGGCGATCCTGGTGAGCCAGTGGCACTTCCGGGTGGTGTGATTCGATGGTTTGCGCCGCTGTGGAACTTGCAAGGTCCATCCAAGGTCTGCTCATAGGAGAAGGCAGGCAACCAGTTTGTCTTGCCGCCTTTCTGTCGCTTGGGCGGGGGCTGCTCATCTGGCTGCTGGTCTTCAACGGTCGCGACCTGCCGGCTGCTAGAAGCCGGCTGCGGGGCCTTGCGCTTGTTGTCGCCCTACTGTTGTCGCCGGCCGGCGTCTGCCGCCGGAGTTCTTGGAGCTTGAGGAGCTACCTTGTCAGTTGTGCTGATTTGAATTTCCACCTTCATGGAGGAATCGGCCGTGGCGTACTTGTCCTCTATGATCAGCAGCTCGTCAAGGGTTTCTGGCTCGTCGCAAAGGAGATTGTGCTTGAGGAGGGTGCCTTCTCTGCACCTGGCTGTGAAGTACTCAATGGCCTGCACCTCGTGCACGCATTCGCAGGAGTTCCGGAGCTCGGCCCAACACGTGAGGTAATCGCGAGTCGACTCGTCGGGGCCTTGCACGCACAAGGAGAGCTGACGAGGCTTGGGAGGACGCTTGTAAGTACTGGTGAAGTTGCGGACGAACGCTTCGGTGAAGTCGACCTAGCTGTTGATGCTGCGGGGCTTAGGCTGTTCAGCCATGTCCGGGCCGTGCCCTGGAGCATGAGCGGAACGTACTTTACGGCGACACGCTTGTTGCCGTTTTCTATGCTGACAGCCATGGAGTAGTATACTTGGGTGTGTCTTTTGGGAGCGTGAACCCTCTGGGAAAGGGTTCGTCCTGAATGCGGGGCCCGAAACAAGGCGGACCCAGCTCGTCTTCTTCTTCCAGCGCTAAGGATCGGTGGAGTCGGTCGATCCGGTGGTGGGCGTTGTTCTCTCCAACTCCCTCTCGGCAGCCAAGGCGGTCATCGAGAGTCGGATGGTCAACAGGCGGCGGGGAGACTTGCCTCTCCTTGCGGGGAGGGGGAGGCGAACAGCCGTCCTGTCGTTCCACTGCTCTTGGGCGGCCATCTCGATCGCGCTCTATGGTAATGCAAGTCCGACTGTGGCTGACAGTCGGCTCCTTGTCTCTTCTTCCTCGGGCGCCGCCAGTCGGCGTCCGAGACGTCGCGCCTTGATATCGGTGAAGGCCGTCGACGGGCCATTGAGGCGCCTCCGTGCGGCAGCCGGCCTCGTCCTGCGCGGCGGCCGCGTCGAGAAGCGCTGGACTCGCTCCATCATGAGGCGGCGTTCTTGGCCCTCGAAATTGTCCAGCTCGTCCGCCGCTGCCTGGGCGGCTCGGATGTTCTCCGCTGGTGTAGCGTACACAGGGCGGCTTGCCCCAAACAGGTTGGCGATGGCTACGTCGCGCTGCCGGACCACGCCAAGGCGGCTGGGCCCCGCCGGGGCCGGCGAGCCGCCGACGGCGCGATCCATCTCCCGCTGGTAGGCTTCTGACAAGTGCCTCATGCTGGCCAGCTTCTTCGCGCCTTCAACGAGCTGAAGGCGGCGCGCCTCCAATGTCTCTGCGTCAGCGTCTTCAGGAATGGGCGCAGTTAGGTCTTGCAGCGCCGCACCGAGCGAGTTGTGCGCTCCTCCACCAGGGAGCTCGTCATGACTGATGACTAGCACCTCGGTGACGGTGCTTCCGTTGCTCTCTGCGTGGGGGATAGGTTCATCGTAGACCACCACATTGGTGGGGAACGCGTCGAGCGACGCGGTCTCAGAGTCGACCAGCATCGGGTCAGTGGAGCCTATGGACTCCAAGTCTACGGCAGGCTCGCCGGAAACGTGGAGTTGATCGAGGAGGCCCGCGAGGAGGTTCTCGGTGCCGCCCGTGCCTGCGTTGGATGCAAGTTCGTCGGAGAGGCGGACCTCACCGACAAGTTCGGCCAAGGAGCTGACCGCACAGGCGATCTCGACGCCGCTTAGCGCGTCGGTGCAAACTCCGTCTGGCCTGCCTGGCTGGCTGCGCTCGCCAGGGAGGAAAAGAGTTCCCGTCCAGAGCAGATCTCCGGACGTTGGTGCACCAGGCCCCACGGTGGGTGCCAAATGTCGGGGGTTTGGTGCGACATATGCCAACGGATGGCTTATCATGGTGGGGGCGAGTAGAACGTCGCCGGTGCCTGGAAACAGGATGAGGCGAAGAAATGCATGCCGGCGAATCTTACCCAGCTTCGGGGCTCTCCGGGGAGATAATACCCCTATTGCTGCTCTGCGGGGTCTCCACATGATCACTATGGCAAAAGTGTTTACACGGTTGTTCCTTGAGCTGTTTTCTGGTGGTAGGAGAGGGCTATGCTAGCTCTCTCCCTTCTATACAATCTGGTCTAGCACTAATGGGTTCCAACCCTTTGCATGGGTGCCCTGGGGGGTTTATATAGGCCTACCTCCCCAGGGGTACAATGGTAATCCGGCTGGACACGGGCCTAGCCGTCAGTCCCTCTGGCCTCCGTCTTCTCTGCCGACCGCTAGGCCCCGCCGACTGGCGGGCCCCGCCGACTGGCCTGGTACGGAGCCGACAGGCCGCGTCCGCCGCGGGCGGGTCTTGCCGGCTGCTGATTACTGTAGTCGTGCTTCTGATGATGCGGGCTTGATCATGAGGTCGTAGCAACAGCCCCGCCGCCTGGCGGGCGATCACTGTTGCCACTCCCCATCACATCTTGATTAATGGCGCGTGGGCCCCGGGGGAGGGCTCGGCCGACTCCCCCGGGCCGACTCCCGACGGGTCCGACTGGTGGTTCTCCTGCCATCTTCCGAGGTCTCACTGACTGGTGGGGCCTGCTGCCTCCAGGCCGTACAAACAAGCCGTCGTGGGTACAGGATTCAGCCCTGCGGTGCTGATGTCAGGGCCGGCATGGCCACAGTGCCACGCCGCACGGAGATCTTCCGGGGTACGACGTGCTGAGGCCATGCCTGCCCTTGGTGAGGGGCGAGGGTGGGCTTCGCTGTAGCCACGCCCCTGCCTCGTCCCCTTTGATGAGGCCATGGGGTTTGTTGGAGTCGCAGGCCGACTCCCCAAAGCCGGCTTCTCTGGAAGTCATCTCTGGGACTCGGCCGTGAGCAGGCAGTCGGCCGCCTTGCCGTCGACTCCTCAGGAGGCGGCTCTTTGTCCTGGGGTCTTGAGGGGCGCAGCCTGCCCCGATGTCTTGAAAAGTTCTGGGACTCAGGTTGGCCTACCCGTGGCCCATTACTCCAACAATCCTATTGGTAATACTTTGTGGCTAATTCTACTTGCCCATAAACTAAGCTAACAGGGATCTCTTTTCCGTCGGGCTCCACAGGTCCGACCTCGGCCATGTGATTTGGGTCAGCCTTGGTATACCGCGTCTTCACCATGACCCAGGCTTCTCTGGCACCTTGTCGGCAGGTCGATATCTTCCATAATCGGAAGCGCCGCCGTGCTCCCTTAAGCTTCTCCATAAGCTCTGCAACGCCTTCTGGCAGGGAGGCGGATGCCACAAGGCCTGGGTAACACCTTGCATCACCTGCCGAACTTGTTCGTGCAGATGTGAGAGCTCGGATAGAAGATCACCCGCAGACCCGGGCATTTCCTCCGCGGGATGACCCGTCAGCATACCTACAGACATAACGCTATTAGTCGGCTTCTTCGCCGAACTCCTTTAAAAGGATTTGTTCAAGCACTTACTAAAAATGCCGCGCCAAAGCCACTTATTCTCCTTCTCAGAATCTGCAAGCTAGGCTCGAACGTCTTTTAGTTCCACCCTCAGCTTGATATTGGCGTCTTGGAGATTTTTTTCTCCCGCCTAACCTCAGTCAGCACGCGTTTGCCAGCCTCTAGCTGTCGCACGACATGTTGGTCCACCAGAGTTTCTCTGGATTCATCTGCAACATCTATTGTTAGATCTGCAGCCACGCCGCACACTATATGGTAACCATCATTCTTTAAAGTAAATGTTACTAGCGGGTGGCTTTTTCGGTTCCTGCAATGCGGCAACAGTGGCCTGCGGTTGGGTCTTGCATTCCTCTACCTCCTGTGACAGCCTAGTATTCTTCTCTATGAGAACCTGCACAATAAAGATGATCCTTAAATCAGTTTTGCAAACTGCTTCAAGTCTCAGGGGCTACTGATACATATAAATCGTCAGATTTACTTACCCGTACATCCTTTACATACTGATCCATGGCTCTGGCTAGACCATCTTGAGCAGCTCGTAGGTACGCCTCTCCAGAATTAAAGGCATCAAATGCCTCTGGTGAGAAACAAGCGTCACGGGGTACGGCCCGACGGCGCCTATGATTCATGGCACTTTCCACTTCTGAGTTTGTAGCGGATAATCTATCCGCATCCTCTGTAGGGGGATTATCCGGCGCCCGCCCCATAACGGCTTCCGCCTCTATGTCCGGTCCTGGCGCCTAACTGGTGGAAGTGTGATTAGTAACATCGCCGGACATATTCCGGCGAGCGTTTTTTCTGTTAAAGAAACACGGGCGTCATTACATTTCGAGAAAGACGACAACCACGGAGCGGGGTTTTTGTTACACCTTTGCGTCGGCGTCTCCGTCCTGACCGCCTTCCTTTTTGGCCTACCCGGCCTTGGTGCCTCTTGTTGGCGAGTTGCTACGGGTTCGGCAGGGCGTCCCGAATGCCTTCCCTGTAAAAATGCCATATGTATATGGTGGGTGAAGTGTATAAAAGGGGATCCTAGTTTTTGGAGTTGGGATTTTTGGTTTTTATTACGTGCGATGTAGGGAGCAGTCCGGGATAGTCGGCCGTGATAGCCACCATGGCATCATCGCAGCTTAACTGATAGAACTGCCGGTCTATCAGCTCCACGAATATAACTGGATCTTCTTCAAGTCCGGAGTCGAGGGCCCGGTCAGGGTCCTCTAGTTGTGGAGAAGGGCTGCTGACCTTCTTTATGGCTTTTCGCAGTTCCTGCCGCAAAGTGGCAAGGTGAATACTTATGACAAAGAATGCGGGAAAAATGGGAGTAAGGAGATATAACTTACCCAGCTTGGAGGATTGTACATGGAGAATCCATCCCGTGGCTTCATGTGGGTGAACTCCTCTTCCTCTCCCTTGAACAATTCGGACAGAATTTTCGCTAAAGCGGCGGCATTGTCTGGGCCCTTACGCCCGCAGCGGGTGGCATCATCCGCCCCGTTAAAACACCACAAGGGGTGCCCACGATATTGAAGAGGTTGCACTCCCCGCATTATGCAAATCAACATAACTTCGATTACTGTTAATCCTGATTGAGCCAGTGCTTTAATCCGGTTCATCAGATAGAGGACTTCTCCATTGTCTTCCACCTAGGGGCTCCGTGGGCGCCATCTTCGGCGTTTCTTCAGAGGAGCATTGTTGAACTCAGGAAGACCCCACCGAACAGGGTCCGGAAGGGGAACGTCCTCCATATAAAACCATTCCGAAGGCCAGTCTTCGGACGACTTCTTCGGGGTACCGGACAGGTATCCGGTACCGGCGATGCGCCATATTTCGGCTCCGCCCACTTGATAAGGTGACCCCCTCTGTGTGCGAGGGACGAGGCAAAATAGCCTTTTCCACAGCTCGAAGTGAGCCTCGCAGCCCAGGAACAACTCGCAGAGAGCAACATAGCCGGCGATATGTAGAATGGAGGCAGGGGTGAAATTGTGTAATTGGAGGCCGTAGAACTCCAGGAGCCCGCGGAGGAACGGATGAATTGGAAATCCGAGTCCCCTTAAAAATAGGGAACAAGGCAGACCCGTTCTCCCATAGAGGGACAGGGAAAGCTCTCCACTTGCTCCCCGCCATTGTAGGTGGCAAGCCTGGCTCGAACGGGAACCATATACGCCGGAGGGAGAAATCCCTTAGTCTGCAGTTCGACTAATCGACTGTGCGGGACTGAACACCTCTCCCAATCACCGGGCTTAGGGCTACGGGGGCGGCAGGAGGAGCTGCGGAGGTCGGCCTTGCTGGAATGGATCTTTCCGAAACACGCTCTGATGGATTCTCGCTAGGGGAGGATGGTATGGATTGGATCTAAGGATCCCCATCTCTTTAATAGACAATTTATTTATCTGGCTAGGGGGGCGAATGTAAAAACACCCTGGCGCCTCGTATTCATTCGACGCGTGGGAGATAGCCCTTATTGGGCACAGAAGCCAAGAGGTCCAAACATTAAGGGGACCGGACACTGCTTTACAAACGTTCGAAAGTTAGAGAAGAACCCGCCTTGCAATGCCGAAGACAACACTGCGCGCCGGACTCAACGTCATTGAAGCTTGGTTCAGGGGCTGCTGAGGGAGTCCTGGATTAGGGGGTATCCGGACAGCCGGATTATATCCTTTGGCCGGACTGTTGGACTATGAAGATACAAGATTGAAGACTTCGTCTCGTGTCCGGATGGGACTCTACTTGGCGTGGAAGGAAATCTAGGCAATACGGATATGTATATATCCTCCTTTGTAACCGACCTTGTGTAACCCTAGCCCCCTCCGGTATCTATATAAACCGGAGGGTTTTAGTCCGCAGGACAACATACAATCATACCATAGGCTAGCTTCTAGGGTTTAGCCTCTCCGATCTCGTGGTAGATCAACTCTTGTAATACTCATATCATCAAGAATAAATCAAGTAGGACGTAGGGTTTTACCTCCATCAAGAGGGCCCGAACCTGGGTAAAACATCATGTCCCCTGCCTCCTGTTACCATCCGCCTTAGACGCACAGTTCGGGACCCCCTACCCGAGATCCGCCAGTTTTGACACCGACAGTGGCCACAGGTCCCCGAGTGGATGTCGTTGAGGATCGCTAAACCTTCTTCTGGGGTTATGCATTTCTTCCTGACTCCGGTTATACTTTCCCTGAACAGCTGTCCTCTTATCACAGTAAAGGCTTTGGATCGACGGACGATCTGTCGAGCCTCTTCTTCATGCTCTGGGAGTTCCTTCCTAAGGATATACGCAATGTACGTCATTGTCCAGTCGGGAGTAATAACCAAAATATCCATGATTAGGTCGACCACGACTGGAATCTTGACTTCAGTCGGATCGGTGGCACTCTTTGGTTGTGGGGGCTCTTCAGTGAAGGGATCTTCTTGAACTGAAGGAGCATGAATATGCTCCAGGAATATTACTAGGAATGTCTTCCCTCTTGGAGCCTATCTTTGCTAAATCATCGGCTGCTTGATTTTCCAGTCAGGGTATATGATGGAGCTCTAACCCCTCAAATTTCTTTCCAACTTCCTCACCGCGTTGCAGTAGCCATTCATGGCTGGGCTTCTGACGTCCCACTCCTTCATCACTTGATTGACTACCAAATCTGAGTCGCCATAGACCATGAGGCGATGGACGCCGAGTGAGATGGCCATACGTAACCCATACAAGAGTGCTTCATATTCTGCTTCGTAATTGGAGGAATCAACGTGAATCTGGAGGACATATCTGAGCTTGTCTCCTCGGGGGGATACCAGTACTACCCCAGCACCGGAACCATTCAGCATCTTGGAACTATCAAAGAACATGGTCCGGTGCTCCAAGTGAACTTGAGTCGGCAGTTGCTGTTCGATCCACTCGGCGAGGAAATCCGCTATTGCTTGGGACATGATAGCTTTCTTTGCCTCGAACTTGATATCTAAGGGAAGGAGTTCAATCGATCACTTTGCCACTCGACCAGTTGCATCTCTATTGTTCAGAATCTCTGATAATGGAGCGTCGCTGATGACTGTAATGGAGTGGTGAGAGAAGTAATGTGCAACCTTCTTCGTGGTCATATAAATCCCATAAACAAGCTTCTGATAATGTGGATATCTTTGCTTTGATGGACTCAAAACTTCAGAGAGATAGTATACTGGGCACTGAACTTTATAAGCTTTTCCTTCTTCTTCCCGCTCGACCGTAAGTACTGTACTGACGACTTGTCCAGTGGCTGCAATGTAAAGCAGTAAAGGATCTTTGCTGATTGGAGCAGCAAGCACCGGCTGGGTGGAAAGCAGGGATTTAAGCTCTGCAAATGTTGCATCAGCTTCAGGAGTCCACTCGAACTTATCTGACTTCTTCATCAGTCGGTAAAGAGGCAGTGCCTTTTCACCGAGGCGAGAAATGAATCGACTTAGGGCGGCCAAACAACCAGTAAGCTTCTGGACATCATGCACACGCACAGGGTGTTTCATCCGGAGTATGGCACCCACTTTCTCTGGGTTAGCGTCGATCCCTCGTTCGGAAACGAGAAAACCGACTAATTTTTTGCCTGGAACTCCAAATGTGCACTTTGATGGATTAAGCTTGATATCATACCATCTGAGGTTGGCAAAGGTTTCAGCAAGGTCAGCCAGTAGGTCGGAACCTTTACGTGACTTGACCACAATGTCATCCATGTATGCTTCCACATTCCGACTGATCTGAGTGAGTAAACACTTCTGAATCATCCACATGAATGTGGCTCCAGTGTTCTTCAAGCCGAATGGCATAGTGACATAACAGAAGCACCCAAATGGGGTGATGAAAGCTATTTTTATCTCATCGGATCCATACAGACGGATCTGATGATACCTGAAATAAGCGTCCAAAAAGGACAAACACTCACACCCCGCAGTCGAGTCGACTATTTGGTCGATGCGAGGGAGAGGAAATTGATCTTTCGGGCATGTCCGATTGATATGTTTGAAGTCAATGCACATGCGAAGTGAGTCGTCATTCTTTGGGACCATGACAACATTAGCTAACCACTCGGAGTGGTAAATCTCTCGGATAAACTCAGCTGCTAGAAGCCGAGCCACTTCTTCGCCGATTGCCTTTCTCTTCTGTACGGTGGACCGTCGAAGATGTTCTTTGACTGGTTTCACTTTTGGGTTGACTCGCAAACGATGCTCAACCAGTCCCCTGGGAACACCTGGCATGTCAGAAGGTTTCCATGCAAAGATGTCCCATTTCTCACAGAGGAACTGGATGAGCGCTTCTTCCTATTTGGAGTCGAGTATTGTTGAAATGTGAGTCGGAGCAGCATTGGGATCCGTTGGGTGAATATGAATCAGCTTCGTTTCACCAGACGACTGAATGTTGAATCTGTGGCAGGCTTCTTAGCTCGCAACAAATTACTCGGATCTGCATTTTTTTGATACTCCTGGAACTCCACTACTGCCATCTGTGCATCGGCGATCTTTGAGCCCTTCTGGAAGCACTCTTCTGCCTTCTTTCGATTGCCAGTGATAGTGATCACCCCTTTAGGACCAGGCATCTTCAATTTGAGGTACACGTAACATGGCCGAGCCATAAAACGTGCATAAGCTGGCCTGCCCAGAATAGCATGATAAGCACTCTGGAAATCCACAACTTCAAATGTCAACTTTACTTTGCGGTAATTCTTGGAATCACCGAAAACTACATCAAGGGCGATCTGGCCGAGTGATGCAGCCTTCTTGCCAGGAATAACTCCATGGAAACCCATATTGCTTTCACTGAGTCTGGACATCGGAATGCCCATTCCTTTCAACGTCTCTGCATACAATATATTCAGACCACTGCCACCATCCATCAGAATCTTAGTCAATCGAGTGCCTTCGATTACTGGGTCGACCACCAGCGCTTGCCTCCCAGGGGTGGCTATGTGCGCTGGGTGATCGGACTGGTCAAATGTAATGGCAGTCTGAGACCACTTCAAATAACTGGGTGTCACCGAAGCGACCATGTTCACTTCTCTGTTGATGATTTTCAGTCGACTCTTACTCTCAACATCAGCAAAAATCATCAGAGTGGAATTGACCTGGGGGTAACCATCATCGTCCTGTTCCTCATCCTCAACTTTGTCCGCTTCCTTCTCCTTTTTCTTGGGTTGTTTCTCTCAGAATTGCTGGATTAGGAGTCGACACTGTCGAGTGGTATGCTTCGGGTAAATGAAATTACCCTCTTCATCTTTCTTGGTGTGAATGTAGCATGATAAATCTAGCACATCATTTCCATATTAATCTTTTACTTTCTTGGGGTTCCACGGTCCTTTGGGTTTCCCTTTGAACTTTCCTTGAGTCACGGCTAAGGCTTCTCCAGGAGCAGTTGGCTCGGCTTTGCGCTTCTGCCTCCGACTGGAGTTCCCTCCTCCGGTTTCGTGGGCAACTGTTTTGTGCTTGCCACTCCGGAGTCGGTCTTCCTCTTCACCATTGGCGTATTTGGTGGCAATCTCCATCATCTGAGTCAGAGTCATATCTCCTGTCTGACCGAATTTCAGATTCAATTCCCGATACTTAACGCCTTCTTTGAAGGCACAAATTGCTTGGTGATCTGACACATTCTCCACTGTATGGTGTAACGTGATCCATCTATGGATATAATCTCTCAGAGTTTCATTCGGTTTCTAAACGCAACACTGTAATTCTGTCAGCCCTGCTGGCCGTTTGCATGTACCTTCAAATGTTTTGACAAATACTCGGGCAAGATCTTCCCAAGTATAAATATTACCAGGCGCTAACTGATTCAGCCATGCTCTGGCCGAGCCCTCTAATATCAAAGGGAGATGCTTCATGGCAACTTCATCGTTGCCACCACCAATCTATACAGCCACTCGGTAATCCTCAAGCCAAGTGTCAGGCTTGGACTCACCAGTGAACTTACTCACTCTAGTCGCCAACCTGAAGTTGGGAGGAATCACCGCAGCCCTGATGGCTCTGCTGAAGCACTCTGGACCTGAGACATGCACTCTGCTACTGGTTGGAAAATCTCTGTCGTGGCCTTCTCTGTGAGCTATGTTTCTGTCGACCAGACCCTGAACGAGAATAGATCTCGCATCAAAGCCCGGTTCCCTGGGGTCGACTAGAATCCTTCGCCCACCACCGTGAGGACGTCTGTCATCATGTTGCCGAGGCATGTATGACCCACTCCTTGGGGGAGGCATGGGCACTCGACGACGATCATCATGATCGAGTCGGTGATAATACTGCTCGCGGTTTCTATACTGATCTCGCCGTTCCCCACGTCCCTCATGCCTCGAGGGCGATCTCGGGCTGTGAGCCGACTGGACTGTGTCTACAACCACGGATCTGCTATGGATCCTATTCCGCGACTGAGATACTGTTGTATTCTGCTCTCTCGCTGCTCGTGTTGGGGAACGTAGTAATTTCAAAAAAATTCTACGCACACGCAAGATCATGAGGATGCATAGCAACGAGAGGGGAGAGTGTTGTCCACGTACCCTCGTAGACTGAAAGCGGAAGCGTTAGCACAACGCGGTTGTCACGATCCGACCGATCAAGTACCGAACGCACGACACCTCCGAGTTCTGCACACGTTCAACTCGATGACGTCCCTCAAACTCCGATCCAGCCGAGCTTTGAGGGAGAGTTCCATCAGCACGACAGCGTGGTGACGATGATGATGTTCTACCGACGCAGGGCTTCACCTAAGCACCGCTACGATATGATCGAGGTGGATTATGATGGAGGGGGGCACCGCACACGGCTAAGATATCAAGAGATCAATTGTTGTGTCTTTGGGGTGCCCCCTGCCCCCGTATATAAAGGAGTGGAGGAGGGGGAGGGCCGGCCCTCTCTATGGCGCGCCCTAGGGGAGTCCTACTCCCACCGGGAGTAGGATTCCCCCTTTCCTAGTAGAAATATGAGCCCTTCCAAGTAGTAGGAGTAGGAGGGAAGAAAAGGGAAGGGAAAAGGAGAAGGAAGGAAGGGGGTGCCCCCCTCCCTAGTCCAATTCGGACCAGCTCATGGGGAGGGGTGCGGCCACCCTTTGAGGCCTTTCTCTCCTTTCCCGTATGGCCATTAAGGCCCAATACGAATTCCCGTAACTCCCCGGTACTCCCGAAAATACCTGAATCACTCAGAACCTTTCCGATGTCCGAATATAGTAGTCCAATATATCGATCTTTACGTCTCGACCATTTCGAGACTCCTCGTCATGTCCCCGATCTCATCTGAGACTCCGAACTCCTTCGGTACATCAAAACACATAAACTCATAATATAACCGTCATCGAACTTTAAGCATGCGGACCCTACGGGTTTGAGAACTATGTAGACATGACCGAGACACGTCTCCGGTCAATAACCAATAGCGGAACCTGGATGCTCATATTGGCTCCTACATATTCTACGAAGATCTTTATTGGTCAAACCGCATAACAACATACGTTGTTCCCTTTGTCATCGGTATGTTACTTGCCCGAGATTCGATCATTGGTATCTCAATACCTAGTTCAATCTCGTTACCCGCAAGTCTCTTTACTCGTTCCGTAATACATCATTCCGCAACTAACTCATTAGTTGCAATGCTTGCAAGGCTTAAGTGATGTGTTTTACCGAGAGGGCCCAGAGATACCTCTCCGACAATCGGAGTGACAAATCCTAATCTCAAAATACGCTAACCCAACAAATACCTTTGGAGACACCTGTAGAGCACCTTTATAATCACCCAGTTACGTTGTGACGTTTGGTAGCACACAAAGTGTTCCTCCGGTAAACGGGAGTTGCATAATGTCGGCGTTCTGGGAACGGGGGTCCCCAGACTTGCCTGCCTGCGGCCTGCGGCGTGGCTCAAAGGGGGGCCCAGCACGGCCCATCTTCACCAACACAAACTCAAGACCCTCGCGAGGGGCCAAGCCTCGCGGGGCGGACGACACGGAGCTTCCTCAGGCATGGCCTCGTCAGGCTGGCTCACGAGGAGGCGGAGAGATCAAGGCGGGGTATCTCGCGAGGTGCCCGTGACGCAAGCCATGACGACTCAGGGTGCCAGGCGGGTGCCAGCCCGCGCAGCGTCCTCCTTTCCTCTTTGGTGCAAAGGGGGCAAGTGCAGCCGCGGAGTACCGAGGCATCAGGCAAAGGTTGCCATTTTGGTGCAACGAGACCAAGACCAGGAGGACCACGAGACGGAGGTCACCATGGAGCCCAAGACGGCATCATCACCAGAGCTTTGCGCAGGCGAAGACTACTTTTGTCAGGATAGTTGATACTTGCTGTCCCCTTTCAAATTAGCCCGCCATTGTTGGCTCCCTTCCCACTCAATATTTGGGGAGAGGACCAGGGCCACTATAAATAGGACCGGCCACCCACGTAGCAAGGGGTTCGGCTCAGTCTCCTCCAAGGGCTCGACAAGTAGAGAGGTGGTAAGCAGAGAGAGAGAGTGAGATAGAGAAAGGTGGCTGAACTCCTCCCAGCAGTTCATGGCCCCAGCCAAGAACAGACCCTCGCGAGGCTGTTCTTCCTTGTACTGTTCATCATCATCAGCTCAAGAGGCAATCCACCACACCACACACTGGAGTAGGGTATTACACCACAACGGTGGCCCGAACCAGTATAAACCCTGTGTCCCTTGTGTTGTTCTTTTCATAGCTTTGATCCTAGCATGGCGGAGGGGTGCAGGAAGGTAGGAGGCGAAATCTCCGCGCGCACCCCAGTGTTCGAACCTCAAGGGTCTGCCGGAACCCGAAATCTGACATTTGGCGTGCCAGGTAGGGGTGCGCCAGAATTCGTCTTCCACCGCTCCGTTCTCCTCCGACCATCGCGCCCATGTCTGACGCATGTCGGGCCCGCACGGAGCGTTGGGCCGCCCTCGCTTCCCACGTCACCCAGACAGCCCCTGTCGGCGGGCGCCCTCGCCGTTCCCCGTCACCTGCCATCAACGCTGCCACCGGCCCGGCGGGGGACGAGCGGCAAGCATCGTCCCGGCATCTATCCGTGCGGCAAGACGGCCACACCGCAACTCACTCGCTCACCCCAGCTGGTTCTTCGTCCCGCGTGCTCCGCGCACCCACGGAGCCCGGCAACCTCTTCCCCACCTATCGCGCTGGACCAACACCCCCAGTCGTCACGACCCTCTTGGGCGGCTTGCAGGCGCCGCCTACAAGTTACCACGTCAAGCCGTTCATCCGCCGGGTCAGGGCCGCTCCCACACGGCAGGGGGCTCCCCTGGGTCGGGCGGCGCCCGAGACCGGCCTGAGCTTCAGCCCGGAGGACCACCCCTCCAACTCGGCCGGCTCGGGCGCGCTCCCCATGCTATGCACCCCCACCATCTGCCAGGTGGCCGTCACCAGAACTCTTATCGATGGCGGGGCGGGCCCTAGCGTGCTCTCAATCGAGGCCTTCAACCTCCTCTGCATACCCCTGGAACGGTTGCAGCCCAGCCTGCCCTTCTCAGGCGCTGGGGGCAGGTCGTCCAACTCCTTGGGGCAGATCCGTCTCCTAGTGATCTTCGGCACCTACGACAACTTCCGCATGGAGCTGGTCGACTTCGACATCGCCCACATCGGCCTCCCCTACAATGCCATCCTTGGCTACCCAGCGCTGGCCCAGTTCATAGCCGCGACGCACCCGGCGTACAACCTCATGAAGATGCCCGAGAGCAGCGGTGTCCTCATCGTGCATGGGGATACCGGTGACGCTCTGCGGGTGCTCAAGCTCGTCTTCAGGACAGCAGCGTCGGCACAGCCTGCCGACTTGGGGGCCCCCGAGCCCGAGGGGGCTGCGCCCTCCAAGAAGAAGCAGTTGTTCACCCAAGACAAGGCAGAAACCAAGCAGGTACCCGTCGATGAGGACGGGTCCACCAACGCCACTTTCACCATAGGCGCCCACCTCAAACCCGAGCAGGAGGAGGCCCTGGTCGCGTTCCTGCGCGCAAACAAGAAGGTATTCGCTTGGGAGCCGGACCAGTTGGCAGGGATCCCCAGGAGCATAATCGAGCATCACATCAACGTGTGCCCCAACGTGCGCCCAGTGAAGCAGAAGGCCAGGCGGCAGTCCACAGAAAAGCAGGCCTTCATCGTCCAAGAGACCCGCAAATTAGAGGCCGCTGGGGTCATTTGCGAGGTCCGATACCCAGATTGGTTGGCCAACCCTGTCGTTGTGCCGAAGAAGGGAGGGAAGGAACGCATGTGTGTCGACTTCACCAACCTCAACAAAGCGTGCCCGCAAGATCCGTTCCCGCTCCCCCACATCGACCAGATCGTTGATTCGACTGTGGAATGCGACCTGCTGTGCTTCCTGGATGCCTTCTCTGGGTATCACCAAATCAAGATGGCGGTGGAAGACATCGAGAAGACGGACTTCCTAACCCCGTGCGGGGTGTACTGCTAAACCTGCATGCCATTCGGGCTGCGTAACGCAGGGGCGACCTTTCAGCGGCTGATGCATATCACCTTGGGCCAGCAGCTCGGGAAGAATGTTGAAGCTTACGTCGATGACATCGTGGTAAAATCTCGGGAGGCCAGGACCTTGATACAAGACCTGGAGGAAACCTTCACGAGCCTCAATGCAGTGAACCAACGGCTCAACCCAGAGAAGTGTGTGTTCGGAGTCCCCTCGGGCAAGCTCTTGGGTTTCCTCGTGTCCCATCGAGGCATCGAGGCTAACCCGGAGAAGGTCAAGGCGGTGGAAGACATGAGCCCGCCAAAGACCCTCAGAGAAATGCAGAAGCTCACGGGGCGCGTGACCGCGCTAGGGCGCTTCATCTCCAAGTTGGGGGAACGAGCCCTGCCCTTCTTCCAGCTAATGAAGAAAAAGGGGCCCTTCGAGTGGACTGAAGAGGCCGACAAGGCGTTCCAGGATCTCAAGAGATACCTGACCATCCCACCGATCATGGTGGCCCCGCGCCCTCAGGAGCCCCTGGTGCTCTACCTCGCCGCCACTCCCTACTCGGCCAGTGCAGCCTTGGTAGCAGTCAAAGAGGAGCGCCGGATCAAAACCACGGCAGCAGCCCAGGATAAGGCAGAACAGGGACAAGGAAGGCCCACAAAAACCGCCATCACGGCTGAGGAGGATCAGCCGCCGCAGAGGGGCGCACCAGAGGCGGAAGAGGCCCCTCTTCCAGATGGCCAGTCTCAGGAGGCCCCATTGCCTCAAGAGGCGCCACGATCTCTGAAGGGAGCCACCAGCACTGACACACTCCACCTCGTTGAGCACCCAGTGTACTTCGTCAGCACAGTGCTGCGGGATGCAAGAGCACGGTACCCCATGCCTCAAAAACTCCTCCTCGCGCTACTGGTGGCTTCGCGCAAACTGCGGCACTATTTTCAGGGTCACCCCATCAAGCTCGTCTCGTCATACCCCCTGGAGAGGGTGCTCAGGAGCCCCAATTCAGCTGGGAGGGTCGCTGAGTGGAACATAGAGCTGCAAGCATTTCAGCTTGAATTCAGCACGACCAGACTCATCAAGGGAGCAACGTTGGCAGATTTGGTGGCAGAATGGACGGAGGCGCCAGGTCTCAAGGCCGACGAGCATCGGTCCCTGTCCCCGGGAAGTGAGGCGCCAGAAGGCTGGGTCATGTACTTCGATGGGGCGTTCTCCAGACACGGCGCAGGGGCTGGGGCGGTGCTTATATCGCCCACCCAGGACAAGCTCTATTACGCCGTGTAGCTTTCTTTCCAGCAAGGCGAAAAGGTCTCCAACAACATAGCGGAGTATGAAGGTTTGCTAGCGGGCATGAAGGCCGCAGCGGCCCTGGGGGTGAAACGCCTCACCATCAAGGGCGATTCGCAGCTCCTTGTCAATTTCTCCAACAAGGTGTACGAGCCGAAGGATGAGCACATGGAGGCCTACCTTGCAGAGGTCCGCAGGATGGAGAAGCAGTTCTGGGGGTTGGAGTTGCAGCATGTGCCCCGTGGCACCAATCAGGAAGCCGATGACATCGCCAAACATGCGTCCAGGCGGTTACCTCAGGAGCCTGGCATTTTCGAGGAGCGGCTCGTCAAGCCTTCAGCCTTACCGTCATTATCAAACACGGCTCAGTCCAGGGAGGAGCTCCCTCAGCCACCTGCCTCAGGAGCTCCGGCTTGTGGCCCGGCCTCGGGAGCATGCCTGCTCCTGACGATGGAACCTCAGGAGGGATGTTGGATCATGGAGCTCCAGAGCTACCTAACGCAAGGGACCCTGCTGGAGAAGGAGGAGGAAGCAGAGCGAGTGGCGCGCCAGGCCACGGCATACTGCATCAAAGATGGAGAGCTCTACCGGAAGCGACCAAACGATGTATCCCTGCGCTGCATCTCCAGGGAGCAAGGGAAGGAACTACTGGAAGATATACACGATGGAGACTGCGGACATCATTCGTCATCACGGACCCTTGTTGGCAAGGCGTTCCGCAGTGGGTTTTACTGGCCCACCGCGCTCAATGACGCCGTTGAACTAGTGAAGGCTTGTGGGGCCTGCTAGTTCCACGCCAAGTAGATCCATTAGCCGGCAGGGGGCTTGCAGACTATCCCCCTTTCGTGGCCATTCGCAGTCTGGGGGCTCGACATCTTGGGTCCGTTTCCTCGGGCGCCAGGGGGCTACCGCTACCTTTACGTTGCCGTGGACAAGTTCATCAAGTGGGCAGAAGTGGAGGTTGTCCGCACCATTCTTGCGGGTTCTGCAGTCAAATTCATCAAGGGCATCATGAGCCGGCTCGGGGTGCCGAATCGCATCATCATGGACAACGGTTCGCAGTTCACCAGTAACCTCTTCAAAACATACTGTGCTAACCTTGGAACGCAGATATGCTACGCTTCAGTGGCGCACCCCCGAAGCAACGGCCAGGCCGAGCAAGCCAATGCAAAGGTCCTAAGGGGCCTCAAGACCAGGACGTTCAAGAAGAAGCTGGAGGCTTGCGACAGAGGTTGGTATGACGAACTGCAGTCCGTGTTGTGGTCCATCCGCACCACCGCGACCAAGCCGACTGGAGAGACCCTGCTCTTCCTGGTCTACGGAGCAGAAGCAGTCCTCCCTCACGAGGTCAGACGTCGCTCCGCGCGGGTCCTGGCGTTCGATGAGGCGCAGTAGGACGCCATGCGGGGGACGGACCTCGTGCTAGGGGAGGAGCATCGCCGGGAAGCCGCGCTGCGAGCGGCGAGGTACCAACAAGCACTGCGGCGATATCACTGCCGCAACATCCGCCCCAGGACTCTTGAGGTAGGAGACCTCGTGCTCAGGCGGGTTCTCTCCAGGGAGGGATTGCACAAGCTCTCTCCCATGTGGGAGGGCCCGTTCAAGGTTGTTCATGTTTCCAGGCCCAGCTCCGCGTGCTTGGAGACTCAAGAGGGAGTGCCGGTCCAGAATGCATGGAAAATCCGGCACCTCCGGAGGTTCTACCCCTGAAAAGGCCCGGAGCCTGTGAAGCAAGGCGAGTGCCTGTGAAGCTATCGCGTTTTGGAAAAGGCCCGGAGCCTGTGAAGCAAGGTGAGTGCCTGTGAAGCTATCACGTTTTGGAAAAGGCCCGGAGCCTGTGAAGCAAGGCGAGTGCCTGTGAAGCTATCGCGTTTTGGAAAAGGCCCAGAGCCTGTGAAGCAAGGCGAGTGCCTGTGAAGCTATCGCGTTTTGGAAAAGGTCCGGAGCCTGTGAAGCAAGGAGAGTGCCTGTGAAGCTATCGCGTTTTGGAAAAGGCCTGGAGCCTGTGAAGAAGGCCAGCGCCTGTGAAGCTCGCCGCCCATGACACTCTCACGTAATAATGAGTTGGGGCTATACACGCCCCGGAGTCTCAGGAGCGCCGGCCTCAGACCCTGGGGCTCCCTCCCACGCCCAGTGGCAGCACTTAGCACCGCGCTGGTGAGAAGACGTCGAAGACTAGACTAGGTGCCGGACGCGGCTTTTCATTTGCTTTCCGCAGTTGGCTTGTTCCTCTTTGCTTGGGGTTTTATTGAAGTTGCTGCCGTCTTTGGCTTGCGGTTCTTCGGCTTTTCGCTCTCCTGCCTCGGTTTCTCTTGTGCAAGGCCTCGCGAGGGGGAGAGACGAGCGCCCTCGCGAGTGTTCCTATCCTAGTCACTCAAAGAGTTCGTGACTTGGGCCCCTTACAGGAGCACCCCTCCAGTCCGTGCCCCACGGGCACCGCGACACAAACAAAGGGCCTGGGTCGGTCGCCCCCCCCCCCCACGGCCGAGGCCGGGAACTATCCACGCTCGGGCACATAGCCGGAAGGTATGGTAACGAAGGCAAAACGATGATTAACAAGCAATAACCCAAACACGCCCCCGCGGGGCTCCACACTATTGTCTTTGTTACGCAGGAAAAAGGGAAAAGGAAGAACAAATCTGGCGCGGCTCGCCTCACACCGGCCCGCAGGGAAGGCCCGAGCTGCCTCCGGAGCTTAGGCGGACTCCCTCTCGCGCTTCACCAGGGCGCGGCGGCGGGTGGACACATCGCCACCCCCCAAGCAGACACGACGATGTCGAGGCTGATCGCGGCCACCGCTAGAGGAGTCGCCGCCTAAAGAAGAATCGGAGAAGCTTGGGGAACCCCGAACGCCGCCAGCCGTGCGAGCGCTGCTCTCTCCATCATCACCGGAGCTGGGTTCCCAGCCGTGGTCATCACCCTCGGGGCAACACCCTGCGCGGCGACCATCTTCCCCAAACACCCTCACGTAGAGGGTGACGTCGCCGTCGAACTTGAAGTGCAGGGTGCACCGACGGCTCAGGCCACGCGCGCGGGCAAAACGTCAGCCAACCGCGGGCCAGGGACAGGCTCCCGGCCACGGAGACCTCCAAAGAGACCCATCAGGCCCGGCTGCAGCAGCCGTCAGCCTGGAGCCAAAGGCCGCCCGAGGCGCCGGCCGGGAGCTCGCCGAGGAGAAAGCGAGGAAGCGGGAGCCGGGTGCTAGCCGGCTCCGCCGACCACATGATGAACTCCGGCAGCACTTCAGCAGCACGAACGCGCGGCCTGGGGGGACGCGCAGCCGGAGCGCGCCCCCCCGGCTGCAGCAATCCGCCCGTCGCCGTGCTGAAGATCGCCTCCACGGCCGTGGGGAGCCACCGTGGTGGCCAAAGGATGCTAGCGAGGGCGCCCTCGGCCGCGCTTGGGTGGGGGAGAGGCGGGCTCAACCCGGCAAGCCTTCCCCTTCTCGGCGGCTGAGAACCTCCTCGACGGGGCCATGAAGAAAAAGGATAAGCAAGGGGGGATGAACTAGAAGGGCGCGCGCCGGTCCGTACTTATGGCTGGCGATGGCCAACCAACGGCCCCCACGATCGCAGGTAATTATGACCCGCTTTGCATGCAGGGACTTGTCCAATCTGTGCAGTTGCCAAGGCGCCGTGGGGAAGTGGCGACGCCCACGTCCAATCAACCGCCACGCGGCGCCCAAGGCCGAAGGCTGTTAGGGCCCGCGGCGCTTCGCTCTTGCCCTTCCACCTCCCTGCACGGCCAAGTCCGGGCGCGCCTTGGGCCCGGGGGCTACTGTCGGTGTTCTGGGAATGGGGGTCCCCAGACTTGCCTGCCTGCGGCGTGGCTCAAAGGGGGGCCCAGCACGGCCCATCTTCACCAACACAAACTCAAGACCCTCGCGTGGGGCCAAGCCTCGCGGGGCGGACGACACGGAGCTTCCTCAGGCACGGCCTCGTCAGGCTGGCTCACGAGGAGGCGGAGAGATCAAGGCGGGGTACCTCGCGAGGTGCCCGTGACGCAAGCCATGACGACTCAGGGTGCCAGGCGGGTGCCAGCCCGCGCAGCGTCCTCCTTTCCTCTTTGGTGCAAAGGGGGCAAGCGCAGCCGCGGAGTACCGAGGCATCAGGCAAAGGTTGCCATTTTGGTGCAACGAGACCAAGACCAGGAGGACCACGAGACGGAGGTCACCATGGAGCCTAAGACGGCGTCATCACCAGAGCTTTGCGTAGGCGAAGACTACTTTTGTCAGGATAGTTGATACTTGCTGTCCCCTTTCAAATTAGCCCGCCATTGTTGGCTCCCTTCCCACTCAATATTTGGGGAGAGGACCAGGGCCACTATAAATAGGACTGGCCACCCACGTAGCAAGGGGTTCGGCTCAGTCTCCTCCAAGGGCTCGACAAGTAGAGAGGTGGTAAGCAGAGAGAGAGAGTGAGATAGAGAAAGGTGGCTGAACTCCTCCTAGCAGTTCATGGCCCCAGCCAAGAACAGACCCTTGCGAGGCTGTTCTTCCTTGTACAGTTCATCATCATCAGCCCAAGAGGCAATCCACCACACCACACACTGGAGTAGGGTATTACACCACAACGGTGGCCCGAACCAGTATAAACCCTGTGTCCCTTGTGTTGTTCTTTTCATAGCTTTGATCCTAGTGTGGTGGAGGGGTGCAGGAAGGTAGGAGGCGAAATCTCTGCGCGCACCCCAGTGTTCGAACCTCAAGGGAATGCCGGAACCCGAAATCCGACACATAATCTCATAGTCATAGAACATGTATAAGTTATGAAGAAAGCAATAACAACAAACTAAACGATCAAGTGCTAAGCTAACGGAATGGGTCAAGTCAATCACATCATTCTCTTAATGATGTGACCCCGTTAATCAAATGACAACTCATGTCTATGGCTAGGAAACTTAACCATCTTTGATTCAACGAGCTAGTCAAGTAGAGGCATACTAGTGACATATTGTTTGTCTATGTATTCACACATGTATTATGTTTCCGGTTAATACAATTCTAGCATGAATAATAAACATTTATCATGATATAAGGAAATAAATAATAACTTTATTATTGCCTCTAGGGCATATTTCCTTCAGTCTCCCACTTGCACTAGAGTCAATAATTTAGTTCACATCGCCATGTGATTTAATACCAATAGTTCACATCACCATGTGATTAACACCCATAGTTCACATCGACATGTGACCAACACCCAAAGGGTTTACTAGATTCAATAATCTAGTTCACATCGCTATGTGATTAACACCCAAAGAGTACTAAGGTGTGATCATGTTTTGCTTGTGAGAGAAGTTTAGTCAACGGGTCTGCCACATTCAGATCCGTAAGTATTTTGCAAATTTCTATGTCAACAATGCTCTGCACGGAGCTACTCTAGCTAATTGCTCCCACTTTCAATATGTATCCATATTGAGATTTAGAGTCATCTGGATTAGTGTCAAAATTTGCATCGACATAACCCTTTACGACGAACCTTTTGTCACCTCCTTAATCGAGAAACATATCCTTATTCCACTAAGGATAATTTTGACTGTTGTCCAGTGATCTACTCCTAAATCACTATTGTACTCCCTTGCCAAAAACAGTGTAGAGTATACAATAGATCTGGTACACAGCATGGCATATTTTATAGAACCTATGGCCAAGGCATAGGGAATGACTTTTATTCTCTTTCTATCTTCTGCCGTGGTCGGGCTTTGAGTCTTACTCAACTTCACACCTTGTAACACAGGCAAGAACTCCTTCTTTGACTGTTCCATTTTGAACTACTTCAAAATCTCTTGTCAAGGTATGTACTCATTGAAAAACTTATCAAGCGTCTTGATCTATCTCTATAGATCTTGATGCTCAATATGTAAGTAGCTTTACCGAGGTCTTTCTTTGAAAAACTCCTTTCAAACACTCCTTTATGCTTTGCAGAATAATTCTACATTATCTCCGATCAACAATATGCCATTCACATATACTTATCAGAAGTGTTGTAGTGCTCCCACTCACTTTCTTGTAAATACAGGCTTCACCGCAAGTCTGTATAAAACTATATGCTTTGATCAACTTATCAAAGCATATATTCCAACTCCGAGATGCTTGCACCAGTCCATAAATGGATCGCTGGAGCTTGCATGTTTTGTTAGCACCTTTAGGATTGACAAAACTTTCTGGTTGCATCATATACAACTCTTCTTTAATAAATCCATTAAGGAATGCAGTTTTGTTTATCCATTTGCCAGATTTCATAAAATGCGGCAATTGCTAACATGATTCGGACAGACTTAAGCATAGATACGAGTGAGAAACTCTCATCGTAGTCAACACCTTGAACTTGTCGAAAACCTTTTTTGCGACAATTCTAGCTTTGTAGATAGTAACACTACTATCAGCGTCCGTCTTCCTCTTGAAGATCCATTTAATCTCAATGCCTCGCCGATCAATGGGCAAGTCAATCAAAGTCCATACTTTGTTCTCATAGATGGATCTCATCTCAGATTTCATGGCCTCAAGCCATTTCGCGGAATCTGGGCTCATCATCGCTTCCTCATAGTTCGTAGGCTCATCATGGTCAAGTAACATGACCTCCAGAACAGGATTACCGTACCACTCTGGTGCGGATCTCACTCTGGTTTACCTACGAGGTTCGGTAGTAACTTGATCTAAAGTTACATGATCATCATCATTAGCTTCCTCACTAATTGGTGTAGTAGTCACAGGAACAGATTTCTGTGATGAACTACTTTCCAATAAGGGAGCAGGTACAGTTACCTCATCAAGTTCTACTTTCCTCCCACTCACTTCTTTCGAGAGAAACTCCTTGTCTAGAAAGGATCCATTCTCAGCAATGAATAACTTTCCTTTGGATCTGTGATAGAAGGTGTACCCAACATTTTCTTTTGGGTATCCTATGAAGACGCACTTCTCCGATTTGGGTTTGAGCTTATCAGGTTGAAACTTTTCCACATAAGCACTGCAACCTCAAACTTTAAGAAACGTCAACTTTGGTTTCTTGCCAAACCACAGTTCATATGGTGTCGCCTCAACGGATTTAGATTGTGCCATTTTTAACGTGAATGCAGCTGTCTCTAATGCATAACCCCAAAACTATAGTGATTAATCGGTAAGAAACATCATATATTGCACTATATCCAATAATAGTACGTTTATGATGTTCGGACACACCATTATGCTGTGGTGTTCTAGGTGGCATGATTTTGTGAAAATATTCCACATTGTTTTAATTGAAGACCAAACTCGTAACTCAAATATTTTACTTCTACGATCATATCGTAGAAACTTTTATTTTTGTTACGATGATTCTCCACTTCACTCTAAAATTCTCTGAACTTTCAAATGTTTCAGACTTGTGTTTCATTAAGTAGATATACTCATATCTGCTCAAATCATCTGTCAAGATCAAAAAATAATGATACCGGCCGCGAGCCTCAATATTCATCGGACCACATACATCACTATGTATGATTTCCAACAAATCTGTTGCTCGCTCCATTGTTCCGGAGAACGGAGTCTTACTCATCTTGCCCATGAGGCATGGTTCGCAAGCATCAACTGATTCATAATCAAGTGATTCCAAAAGCCCATCAGCATGGATTTTCTTCATGTGCTTTACACCAATATGACCTAAACGGCAGTGCCACAAATAAGTTGCACTATCATTATTAACGTTGCATCTTTCGGCTTCAATATTATGAAAATGTGTATCACCACGATCGAGATCCAACAAACCATTTTCATTGGGTGTATGACCATAGAAGGTTTTATTCATGTAAACAAAACAACAATTATTCTCTAACTTACATGAATAACTCTATTGCAACAAACATGATCCAATCATATTTATGCTCAACACAAACACCAAATAACATTTATTTAGGTTCAACACTAATCCCGAAAGTATAGGGAGTGTGCGATGATGATCATATCAATCTTGGAACCACTTCCAACACACATCGTCACTTCACCCTTAACTAGTCTCTGTTCATTCTGCAACTCCCGTTTCGAGTTACTACTCTTAGCAACTGAACCAGTATCAAATACTAAGGGGTTGCTATGAACACTAGTAAAATACACATCAATAATCTGTATATAAAATATACCTTTGTTCACTTTGCCATCCTTCTTATCCGCCAAATACTTGGGGCAGTTTCACTTCCAGTGACCAGTCCCTTTGCAGTAGAAGCACTTAGTCTCAGTCTTAGGACCAGACTTGGGCTTCTTCACTTGAGCAGCAACTTGCTTGTCGTTCTTCTTGAAGTTCCCTTTCTTTCCCTTTGCCCTTTTCTTGAAACTAGTGGTCTTGTTAATCATCAACACTTGATGCTCTTTCTTGATTTCTACCTTCATCGATTTCATCATCATGAAAAGCTCGGGAATTGTTTTCATCATCCCTTGCATACTATAGTTCATCACGAAGTTCTACTAACTTGGTGAAGGTGACTAGAGAATTCTGTCAATCACTATTTTATCTAGAAGATTAACTCCCACTTGATTCAAGCGATTGTAGTACCCAGACAATCTGAACACATGCTCACTGCTTGAGCTATTCTCCTCCATCTTTTAGCTATAGAATTTGTTGGAGACTTCATATTTCTCAACTCGGGTATTTGCTTGAAATATTAACTTCAACTCCTGGAACATCCATATGATCCATGACGTTCAAAACGTCTTTGAAGTCCCGATGCTAAGCTGTTAAGCATGGTGCACTAAACTATCAAGTAGTCATCATATTGAGCTAGCCAAACGTTCATGACGTCTGCATCTGCTCCTGCAATAGGTCTGTCACCTAGCGGTGCATTAAGGACATAATTCTTCTGTGCAGCAATGAGGATAAACCTCAGATCACGGATCCAATCCGCATCATTGCTACTAACATCTTTCAACTTAGTTTTCTCTAGGAACATATCAAAAATAAAATAGGGGAGCTAAACGCGAGCTATTGATCTACAACATAGATATGCTAATACTACCAGGACTAAGTTCATGATAAATTTAAGTTCAATTAATCATATTACTTAAGAACTCCCACTTAGAAAGACATCCCTCTAATCTTCTAAGTGATCACGTGATCCAAATCAACTAAACCATAACCGATCATCACGTGAAATGGAGTAGTTTTCAATGGTGAACATCACTATGTTGATCATATCTACTCTATGATTCACGCTCGACCTTTCAGTCTCAGTGTTCCGAGGCCATATCTGCATATGCTAGGCTCGACAAGTTTAACCTGAGTATTCTGCGTGTGCAAAAACTGGCTTGCACCCGTTGTAGATGGACGTAGAGCTTATCACACCCGATCATCACGTGGTGCCTGGGCACGACGAACTTTGGCAACGGTGCATACTCAGGGAGAACACTTTTATCTTGAAATTTAGTGAGAGATCATCTTATAATGCTACCGTCAATCAAAGCAAGATAATATGCATAAAAGATAAACATCACATGCAATCAAAATATGTGACATGATATGGCCATCATCATCTTGTGCCTTTGATCTCCATCTCCAAAACATCGTCATGATTTCCATCGTCACCAGCATGACACCATGATCTCCATCATCTTGATCTATATCAATGTGTCGTCACATGGTCGTCTCGCCAACTATTGCTCTTGCAACTATTGCTATCGCATAGAGATAATTGTAAAGCAATTATTTGGCGCTTGCATCTTATGCAATAAAGAGACAACCATAAGGCTTCTGCCAGTTGCCGATAACTTCAACAAAACATGATCATCTTATATAACAACTTATATCTCATCACGTCTTGACCATATCACATCACAACATGCCCTGCAAAAACAAGTTAGACGTCCTCTACTTTGTTGTTGCAAGTTTTACGTGGCTGCTACGGGCTTAGCAAGAACCGTTATTACCTACACATCAAAACCACAACGATAGTTTGTCAAGGTGGTGTTGTTTTAACCTTCTCAAGGACCGGGCGTAGCCACACTCGGTTTAACTAAAGTTGGAGAAACTGACACCCGCTTGTCACCTGTGTGCATAGCACGGCGGTAAAACCAGTCTCGCGTAAGCGTACGCGTAATGTCGGTCCGGGCCGCTTCATCCAACAATACCGCCGAACCAAAGTGTGACATGCTGGTAAGCAGTATGACCTATAACGCCCACAACTCACTTGTGTTCTACTCGTGCATATTACATCAACGCATAAAACCTGGCTCGGATGCCACTCTTGGGGAACGTAGTAATTTCAAAATTTTCCTACGCACACGCAAGATCATGGTGATGCATAGCAACGAGAGGGGAGAGTGTTGTCCACGTACCCTCGTAGACCGAAAGCGGAAGCGTTAGCACAACACGGTTGATGTAGTCGTACGTCTTCACGATCCGACCGATCAAGTACCGAACGCACGACACCTCCGAGTTCTGCACACGTTCAACTCGATGACGTCCCTCGAACTCCGATCCAGCCGAGCTTTGAGGGAGAGTTCCGTCAGCACGAGGGCGTGGTGACGATGATGATGTTCTACCGATGCAGGGCTTCACCTAAACACCGCTACGATATGATCGAGGTGGATTATGGTGGAGGGGGGCACCACACACGGCTAAGAGATCAAGAGATCAATTGCTGTGTCTATGGGGTGCCCCCTGCCCCCGTATATAAAGGAGTGGAGGAGGGGGAGGGCCGTCCCTCTCTATGGCGCGCCCTAGGGGAGTCCTACTCCCACTGGGAGTAGGATTCCCCCTTTCCTAGTAGAACTAGGAGCCCTTCCAAGTAGTAGGAGTAGGAGGGAAGGAAAGGGAAGGGAAAAGGAGAAGGAAGGAAGGGGGCGCCCCCCTCCCTAGTCCAATTTGGACCAGCCCATGGGGAGGGGTGCGGCCACCCTTTGAGGCCTTTCTCTCCTTTCCCGTATGGCCATTAAGGCCCAATACGAATTCCCGTAACTCCCTGGTACTCTCGAAAATACCCGAATCACTTGGAACCTTTCCGATGTCCGAATATTGTCGTCCAATATATCGCTCTTTACGTCTCGACCATTTCGAGACTCCTCATCATGTCCCCGATCTCATCCGGGACTTTGAACTCCTTCGGTACATCAAAACACATAAACTCATAATATAACTGTCATCGCATTTTAAGCGTGCGGACCCTACGGGTTCGAGAACTATGTGGACATGACTGAGACACGTCTCCGGTCAATAACCAATAGCGGAACCTGGATGCTCATATTGGCTCCTACATATTCTACGAAGATCTTTATCGGTCAAACCGCATAACAACATACGTTGTTCCCTTTGTCATCGATATGTTACTTGCCTAAGATTCGATCGTCGGTATCTCAATACCTAGTTCAATCTCGTTACCGGCAAGTCTCTTTACTTGTTCCGTAATACATCATTCCGCAACTAACTCATTAGTTGCAATGCTTGCAAGGCTTAAGTGATGTGCATTACCGAGAGGGCCCAGAGATACCTCTCCGACAATCGAAGTGACAAATCCGAATCTTGAAATACGCCAACCCAACAAATACCTTTGGAGACACCTGTAGAGCACTTTTATAATCACCCAGTTACGTTGTGACATTTGGTAGCACACAAAGTGTTCCTCCGGTAAACGGGATTTGCATAATCTCATAGTCATAGGAACATGTATAAGTTATGAAGAAAGCAATAGCAACAAACTAAACGATCAAGTGCTAAGCTAATGGAATGGGTCAAGTCAATCACATCATTCTCCTAATGATGTGACCCCGTTAATCAAATGACAACTCATGTCTATGGCTAGGAAACTTAACCATCTTTGATTCAACGAGCTAGTCAAGTAGAGGCATACTAGTGACATACTGTTTGTCTATGTATTCACACATGTATTATGTTTCCGGTTAATACAATTCTAGCATGAATAATAAACATTTATCATGATATAAGTAAATAAATCATAACTTTATTATTGCCTCTAGGGCATATTTCCTTCAGCACGGAGCAAAGCCCGGATCTGTACCAAACCTCAACCAGCTTCTGACTGGGAAGGTTGAATTGACTCCTCTATTCGGGCCGCAGCTGCGAGATTCTGGATCGGAGTTCGGTATACCTGAGTTGGAGGCGGAAAAAGTTGGCGTCGACTGGACTCGGGGATACGCTGCCGAGCACGCTCGTCGAGTGCACGCTGGAGGTTCTCCAGTCGAGTGCGCTCAGCCAAGTTGGCCAGGCGCGCCTCCTCCAAGGCCTGCGCCTCAGGGGTTTCTCCAACGATAGGAGTGTGGAGCGCATCCATGTTTCGGCGGCGAAGTTCTTCCCTCCGCTGCGAAGAGAGGGGTTCGGGGCGGTACTCTTCGTGAACACGCAAAGGAATCGCCACCCCCATTGCCTCCGTCTTCACGGGTGAAGCCGGGAGGACTGCATGGTCCATTGGCCATTAAAATTTCCGCCGCAGGCTCGTTGCTGTCGCACTCGGATGCAGTCTCTACAGAGCTAGTCGACAGATCGAACAAGCCGTAGAGAGTTTCGTCGGGCTTGATTGCCGCGACTTGTGGGGTGACCGACTGGCGAGCCACCACATGCCTCACCCACCGCTGAATCCTCGATCGACCGAAACGTTTACTCCGACGGACTACAGGGAGGGAGGTCAGCACAGGAGCCGACTGATACTGAGTCGACGGCTGCCGTAGGAGGATGCCACGGACGCACGCGCGAAAGTGCGTTGCCCCGCGGACGGGGAGCGCCTCGACGTCAAGTGGCGCTTCTTGGAGCCAAGCGGAGTTGTCGGCGACTAATACGAGCGCGCCGAGACGGATCTCGCGGCCCTCGGTCAAACCTCCGCCTGAAACAATGTTGATGGGGATTGGAAAAATTGCAACTTCTCCAACAAGTCGCTAAGACACCTGCCTCAAGGTGGGCGTCAACTGTCGTGGTTCTAAGTCTGACAGTAGAATGGGGGGTAGGAGAGTAGAGGCAAGATCCTAGCTATGGAGGAGTTGTACACGGAAGTTTTATGAGTTCATGCCCTTCTTGGAGGAAGTAACAGCCCTATGTCTCGGATCCCGGAGGCGGTCGACTGGATTATATGCGTGTGAGTTACAGGGGGTGCGAACCCTTGTCCCAGAGGAGGGCATGGCTTATATAGAGTGCGCCAGGACCCCAGCTCCCCTCCGTTACACAGGGTTCAATGTTCATAAAGAGAGAGCGTTACAGGTAACGTCTGTAATAAAGTGCTACGAATGATCGTTAAATATACGAGTAAATGCCCGACCGTTGCTGTCCAGAATGGCTTTAGATCTTCTTGTACGTCGAGTGGTCTTTTACATGGTCGAGTGGTTGAATAGTCGAGTGACTCAAAGAAGAAGTAGACTCCAAGTGGATGGTAGGTCGAGTGGATTGCGCTGGACGCCTTTATTGGGTCCACCTTGTTTACTCTCGAACTTCTTTGCTTCTAGGGCAAGGACCTTAGGTAGGACGTATAGGTCAGGCCTATTACCCTACCCCAGGTCTATGTCCTCATCAGTCCCTTCCTTGATGGTGTCACTGATGCTACTCAGGAAGTAAGTCTTGTCGTCCGACGGCACGATCCCAGCGTCGGCGAGGATGGCGGTGAGTTTGTGACGGGCCTTGAGCCCGAGCGCCGCCGCGAAGTAGCCGTGCTGGCCCAGGCCGGAGCAGGTGCCGTGCTTCTCCAACTCGTGGGTCCAGAACTCGATGCTCTTCCCGCCCTTGCACGCCAACGTCGGCCAGTTGGCATCCAGCTCCTTCACCAGGTCCTTGATCTCCCACAGCTGCAGGGGCTCGCTGTTGCAAAACTCCGGCCAGCACTTCTTCTTCCCCTTGGTCACCATCTCGATGACGCCGTCGAGCTCGCCTTGGGTCTTGCACTTGGCGTAGTTGGGCCAGAGCCCGTGGATGCTGAAGTCCGTCGCCGGCTTGCCGGCATCCGGGAAGCAGCACCCCTTCTTCGTGTCACAGAACGACCCCGGCCACTTGAAACAAAATTCGCACGTCCAAAAACAAGACGACCATCGTTAGATTCATCGCTTTTTTTGGAAGGAATCGCACAAATTTTAACATTGCAATGCATACCAACATCTGAACAAGATGCAATCTACAGATTGGAAATTGCTCATCGATTAGTATAGCATTATTGTTACTCACTTGCTGAACAAGGTAGAAGAAATCGAATTATTCCGCCGAGGAGACGGCCGCGAGAGAAAGCAGGAGCAGAGCCGAGAGCGCAATAGTGTTAGACTAAGTATATAGCATATATACGTGTTGTAACATAACATGTGTTTGTACGGTTCCCTCTTATAAATATATGATAGCCGTACCCACCAAGGGTATCGAGCATTGTTCCAAACCCTAGTTTGTTTAACATGGTATCAGACGACGCGTTCGATCCGCACCGTGCTTCCGCTTCCTCTGTCGCCGCCGCGTCGGCCTCCGCCGCCGTGCCGCCTCCGTCAACCCTAGCGATGGACTCGCCGTTCATGGCTTCTGCACCGCTCGCCTGGGCCCGGCCAAGTGCTTCATGCCCGCCCGCGCCTCAATCGCCAGCGCCCGCGATCGCGCGCGATGCGCCCCTGCATCCTGATCGCCAGCGCTCCGTCCCCTTCAATCGCGTGCAGATGACGCGTGATCCATCCATTGGAGTCTTACGGCGGGACTTATACGTATTCTGCGCCGCTGCCTTCCGATGGAACCCATCTGTGTGCTGCGCCGCCGGGCTCCGGTCCACCTGGTACCCAGGTCCAAGTGCCATACAGCGGCCCCTATCCACCGCCGTATGTCGCGTCATCGCCGCCGCCGTACACTGTGCTGGTGTCGTATGCCTCGTACTCCGTGGGGCCCTACAAGGCGCCGTATGGCGCGCCCTACGCTGCCCCTGTGCAGTACGTCGCGCCGCTGCAGCCCTACGGCGTACCTCCTCCGGCGTCTCACGGTCATCACCAACTCTACCGTGCGTCTCCGTCGGCCGATGCGCTGACTCCGTACAGTGCTCCTCCGACGTACGACTCGTAGCTCTCCACACCGGTGGCTGAACCAGGACCGTTCCACTTCGCTCATCTGGTGACGGTGAAGCTCTCTGCTGACAACTACCTCCTGTGGCGCGCTCAGGTGTTGCCGCTGATGCGTAGTCACTATCTCACTACTAGGAAAAGGGCTATAGATGAAATTGACACTAATGGCGCACCAAAGAAGTGATGCGCCACTACTATATACTAATGGCGCACCATGTGGTGATGCGCAGTGTGGAAGACACTAATGGCGCACCAGGCACAAGGTGCGCCACAAGTAACAATTTTTTTCATTTTTACAAACATACTAATGGCGAATCCGGGCAAAGTGCGCCATTAGTAGTTCTAACTAGTAATGGCGCACCAGCCATAGAGTGCGCCAATACTGTATTTTTTTATTCTGTTTTTTGCAAAATTACTAATGGTGCACCATTGCAAAGTGCGCCATTACTAGTTTAAACTAGTAATGGCGTACTCTGCCATGGTGCACCATTAGTATAAATCTCGATTCCACCCGCACCCTCCCCCGCTAGCTCCACCGCCGCCGACGACCCACCGCACCCTTCCCCGCTCCACCGCCGCCGACGAGCACCCCTCGCACCCTCCCCCGCTCTGGTCAAATTATGTATGCAAGAACAAACCTTTAAACAATTACTAACATTCATAACAAAAATTATTTATAACATCACCACAAATAAATCTTAACTTGGTTTACCCACTAAACTAGTTTCAATCATTCTATAAATCAGGCATAATAACTAACAAATATTTATCAGAATACAAATACATAATAATTATTTAAATGCATGGATTACTGTTTCATATTCATATTCATTTATTAAAAAAAATATACTAATGGCTCACCGGCCTGGTGGTGCGCCATTGTTATCTAAAAAAAGATTTCTAATGGCGCACCGGTGGTGGGTGCGCCATTGCTATCTAAAAAAACGATTTCTAATGGCGCACCGATGGGTGGTGCGCCATTAGTAAGCTTCCCCCTATAGCTAAGTCCTTCCTCTCCCTCGCTAGATCCATTCGTCCCTCTCTCCCTCGCCAGACACACGACGCCGCCGCCCCGACCCCCGCCGGACTCCACCCCCGCAACCCCCGCGACCCCGCACCCCCACCCCCGCCGCCCCCACGCCCCACCCCCGCCCCCCCGCCGCCCCGACCCTCAACGTTCTTCGCCTTCCTCCTCGCCGTCGGCACCGAGCAGCGACGCAGCACTGTACGCCCCCCGACCCTCCTCCTCCCCTTCCCCCTCTTCCTCCCCTCTTGCCCCCCGCCTGCGCTGGGGCTGACGGCCCCTTCTCTTTCTCGCAGGGCAAGGTCTCTGGTGCCTCTACGACACCAACGCCTCACCGTCGATCCGCGTCACCTCGTCAACCCCGGCCCCGCACGAGCTCGCCATCGTCTTCCTCTCGGTGAGCTGCACCGGTTCCCCTCCCCCCCTTCTGTTAACTGAACATTGTAAGGTTTAGGTTCTGTTAACTGAAAAAGTTTAGATTCAGAAACATTGTTGGACTAATAGGAAGTTTGTTGAACAGAGCAATCTACACCTGTAATTTCTACTGTTATGCCTTTGTTACTCCAGTCAAAATTTTCCTGTCGAAATTTTCAGTCAAGCACAACTGATCATGTAACTTGAGACCATGCCCTGTGGCATTATAATGTTTGATGCCTGCATCAACACTTCTCTGTACTACATGCGGTCGTTATAGTTGAGGGTCAAAAGTAGGGGTTAGCTTTAACATGATTAGCTAGTGCTTTCATCACAGAACACATTCTTTGAAAAGGGGATATTCTGAAGTCGATGCTTTCTCAGGATGGGAATAATAGTATGAAATACACCTGATGGAAACCTTTGTTGATTGTGATCTCTGCACATGTTTAATGTCTATGCTGTTGTGCGGCTGTTATGTGTGTCTATGTCGGTGAGCTTGTGTTATGCACTTCTGTGTTTGACAAGTAATGACTTGCAAAGATGATGATCATCTTGCTAGTTTGCTGGGTTTTGTCTCCGACCATTGTGTCGTGATGAATTTGCAGGTACCCTGAGAGGCCCTTGAGTTTGCCGGAATGTCGATTAACTTCCGTTCCGGCAAATTCGGGTACTCCATATGTCCTATTTTCAGCAAAGGTCATGCTGAAATTTTCCATGAATTTTAGCATGACTTTGCTAAAAATAGGACATATGGGGTACCTGCGACTAATGCATGGGCCGGGGTATCTTAGTACTTAATTAAGTAGGATCAACTGCCCCTTTATTCTTGCTGCATTAAACCATAGGTTTTAGGGTGCCTCAGTGTCGATAAGAACCTAAATGATGAAAGCTTAGGCTTTTAGGCTGCCTCGGCGTCGACAAACCCTGAATGATAAAACCTTGGCTTTTAGGGTGCCTCGGTGTCGATAAGAACCTAAATGATGAAAGCTTAGGCTTTTAGGGTGCCTCGGCGTCGACAAACCCTAAATGATAAAAGCTTAGCTTTTAGGATGCCTCGGTGTCGACAAACCCTAAATGATGTAGTTTTGAATTATGAACGTAGGATATGTCGTCATCGGACGACAAAAGTCTGTCGGGGGAGTGCGACTGGTGCCACGACGATCGACGTCTGTGCGACATGCCTCACCTGGACGATGATCAGCGCTTCAGCATTAAGCTCGAGGAGACCTTCGAAGTTGAAACGGTACACAACGACGACAAGTGTTATTTTCATAATTAAGCATGACTTCAACTATTTCAACGTGTAATTTTCATCTTTTACAATTCGAGTATAGCTTATCCCATGCCATGCAAGACGCTATGTCTTGGAGAGGATGGATTTTGAAGACCATGAAATTTCTGAAACAAAGAAAATTCACCTAAGGACTCATCACGATGTGGACTTTGAAGTAAATCTATATAATTCTGAGAGCGTAACCCATTTTGGTTGCAAAAATTGGGAAGCATTTTTCAAGATGTATGGTTTTGATGAGGGTATGCTTATCACCATGGATCTTGGTAATCCTGACATCAACCAAGACAATATGGACATTTGGGTCCTTGTTGATACGCCTCCAGTTCTACCGCTATGTGAGTTTCTCAAACATAGTTATTAGCTAATTTATATTGTTTATTTCAAAATAGTTGATAGCTTATTTCCATTGACAGCTTATTTTTATTGTTCAAAGAATATGCAGGAGATGGTAGACAAAACCCACTACACCGATGGCTCCGAATTAACAACTTACAAGGAGAAAAATCATCTGGTCGGATTTTGTACTGACATTGAGAATTACAATATCCACAATCAAACTCCTCAACATTATGGTAAATACGTGCCACTAGTGCATGTGTTCAACTACGGTAACTACCATGGAGATACCCTGGTAAGATTTTACTATTACGACATCCGTGCATCTTTTGCATACTTCTAAAACTAGTACATCATTGCTAACTATGAAGTTATTATTATGTTTTTCAACAGATAATCCCAGAGAATTGTGTGCCTCATTTGATGTATAACAAAAGGTAGTCTTAATGTTTTGAACATACAGCCAGGTCATCCTACGAATCTCAACTGTCCATACGAGATTTCTAAAAGAAGTGGAGACATGAAAATCAAAGGATGGAAAAAATGTATGGACAGTCGTAAGGAGATTCTTGGAAGCAAAAGGAAGCGAAGCGCAAGAATTGGAGACAGGATGTTCTCCATTCTCCATAATGGAGTCTATATTGTTTTATGCTATTTTAGCTTAAATAGGGTATTTAGGTCCTGCCTAATACTGATGATCATGTGCTAAGAACAATTAAGTTGGGTTGGTTCGATGACTATCAAGATGATGATCGTATGACTTGTTATTAATAACGAGTAGAAGTTGTATGATGATGATTAGTAGGACTTGTTAGGATTAGTATTACTTCCGACAAACTCGTTACTCGCGGTCTCGAGACTTGTAATGTTCTATCTTTGTTCGGTCTTTTGAATTCGGAGACTAATATGATGAATTGTATTCGGAGACTAATCTTCTATTGTATTCGATGAATCTGCTCTTGTTGTGGGGTGCTGTCTATATTATGTCCAATAATATATTTTGTAACTTGTGCAAAATTTAGAAAAGTAAAAAAAACCTAATATTCATACTAATGGCGCATCACCCAACAGTGCGCCATTAGTATGCTAGATACTAATGGCGCACTGCGTGGTGCGCCATTAGTATACCAGATACTAATGGTGCACCGGTGGTGCGCCATTAGTAAGAAATACTAGTGGCGTGATACTAATGGCGCACCAGTAGTGCGCCATTAGTAGGCAAAACTGGTGCGCCATTAGTAGCCCTTTTCCTAGTAGTGTCTCGAGGGGTATGTCGACGGTACGCTGCCGTGTCCCCCGGCCACTGTTCCGGTGCCCTCGGCCACTGGTGGCTCCGTCATGGTGCCCAACCCTGCTCATCGTCGGTGGATTGCTCAGGATCAGGCTATTCTGGGTGCTATTCAGTCCTCGCTCACTCCTTCCATGGCTGGCATGGTGGTCTTTGCCACGACGTCGAGGGATGCATGGGCTACCCTCGATACTAGCTTCTCCTCGCAGTCGCTGGCCGGTTCTTCTGCCATTCGTAATCAGCTAGGTGAGGTCAAGAAAAATGTTCTCTCCATTACAGCCTTCTTCAACAAGGTCAAAAGCTTGGCTGACACACTGTCCTCAATTGGGAAGCCCCTCCGTGACGCGGAGTTTACTTCATTTATTCTCAATGGCCTTGATGAGGACTATGACTCTCTTGTTGAAAACGTCAACGGACGTGACACGCCGATGCCGCCTCGTGACCTCTACGCCCGCCTCCTCAGCACGGAGCAGCGGCTCGCCGCTCGCCGCTCAGTTGGAGTCTACAGGGAGGGCCCGTCTGCGAACACTGCTCTCCGCACCGGTGGCCGTGGTGCTAAGCAGAAACCGCCTCCGTCCTCGGGCAACCAGCCTCGTCCGCCCGCTTCAGCTCCTCCAATGGCCAGCCGCAAGCGGCTCCACTGCGAGGCGTGTGGCGGTGGGGTGGAGTGTCAGCTTTGCGGCATTGAGGGACACTTGGCGTCTCGGTGCCATCGTTGGTTTAAACGTGACTTCCTTGGCATTGGGAATAATGGGAAGGGCAACGAGAAGCAAGCCGCTCTCGCCACACATGACCCTGGGTTCACTCCTTCATATTATGTGGATCCTGCCTTGTACATGGACACAGGCGCAACAGATCACCTGACGAGCCAGCTTGACAAGTTGGCTACTCGCCAGCCCTACACCGGTCATGATCAGGTCCGCACTGCCAATGGATCAGGTATGCCCATCTCACATGTTGGTCAGGCATCTCTTCTTTCGCGTACCACTAAAACTTTGCGTCTCCTTGATGTCCTTCGTGTTCCTTCAGTCACACGTAATTTACTCTCGGTTCCTAAATTGACTTATGACAACAATGTGTTTGTTGAGTCCATTTCATTTTTTGTTAAGGACTGGGACACGAGGGCCGTTCTTCTTAGTGGTCGAGCTCGCGATGGCTTATATGTGCTTGATGTACCACGAGCGCTTGATGTGCCACGAGTATCTCAAGTTTTCAGTGGTGTTCGGGTGTCGTTGTCACAGTGGCATTCTCGCCTTGGTCATCCTGCCACTCCCATTGTGCGCCATGTGCTGCATCGTCATCGTCTTCCAGTTGAGTCTAGTAATAAGGAGTTTCTAGTGTGTGATGCTTGTCAACAAGGCAAGAGTCATCAGTTGCTTTTTTCTGTATCGAGTCTGTTGTTAAGGCTCCTCTCGAACTTGTGTTTTCGGATGTGTGGGGCTATGCCCAAACTTCTGTTAGTGGTCACAACTATTATGTCAGTTTCATCGATGCTTTCAGTCGCTTTACTTGGATTTATCTCATTAAGCGCAAATCTGATGTGTTTCATGTCTTTATGCAATTTCAAGCACATGTTGAGCGGTTGCTTAAGCACAAAATCATTCATGTCCAGTCTGACTGGGGGGTGAATACCGTAATCTTAACACCTTCTTTCAGAAGCTTGGCATCTCTCACCATGTGTCCTATCCTCATACACATCAGCAGAACGGTGCAGCTGAGCGCAAGCACCGTCATATAGTTGAAACTAGTCTAACACTTCTTGCACATGCCTCTGTCCCGTTTCGGTTCTGGAGTGATGCTTTTGTTACTGCTTGTTTTTTGATAAATAGGATTCCCGCACGACTTCTTCACATGAAGTCTCCTCTAGAAGTGTTGCTCCATGAAACTCCAGACTACTCCTTCCTTAAAGTGTTCGGTTGTGCGTGTTGGCCGCATCACCGCCCATACAATAAGCATAAACTTGAGTATCGATCCAAAAAATGTGTATTCCTTGGGTACAGTCCTCTCCACAAAGGTTACAAGTGTCTCCACCTTCCAACAAATCGTGTTTACATTTCTCGTGATGTTGTGTTCGATGAGACTGTCTTCCCTTTTTCCACGCTCACATCTCCCACTGATACTCCCGTCACCAAGTTGCACTCTTTTCCAGTTTTGCCTGATCAATTTGTAGATGCTGCATATTCTCCTCTGTTGTTGCCTAACCATGGTGCAGGGACTGGACGAGGTGCTCGACTTGAGCTTCTTGATGATGATGCTAATGCGGCCTCGACTGTGCCAGCTGTCGCTGCGCCGGCTGACCCCGTTGATACGCCGGCCGCCTCCCCCGACACTGATCATACATGCATGCCTCATGCATGTGGCCTCGATGGGGCGCCCACGTCACCTGGCGGCCTTGCAGTCTCCTGGGCTGACGACCCCCGTAGCGACGGACACTGCGATGGACCCCGCGACACCCACATCGCCTGGGCTGGCGTCTGCGCGGTCGCCCGGGTCGGCTGACCCCGCAGCCCTGTCACTTGGGTCGGCGGCCTCGTCGGCTGGTGCCTCGGGTTCGTCCTCGTTGCCTGGCCCGTCGTCACCAACCATGCCCAGCCTGTCTTCGCCAACTACTCCAGGCTCGGGTACGACAGTGACTACCTCACCGGCTGCGATCATTGACTCGCCTGACAGCGTGTCTTCTTCGTCTCTGTTGGACAGTGGCTCCCGTGTGGTGGCTGCTCCACCGCCGCCTCAGTCGGCCGTCTTGCGTCCTCATACTCGCAGCAAGAGTGGCATCTTCCAACCGAAGAAGCTCACTGACGGTACTGTCGCATGGCTTGCGGCCTGTGTTGCTCATGCTGAAGCCGATCCTACAACTGAACCACGACATTTCCAGGCAGCGCTTGGCATTCCTCATTGGCGTGCTGCTATGGAGCAGGAGATCCATGCTCTCCAAAGAAAAAACACTTGGCATTTGGTTCCACCTCCATCTGGTGTCAATATCATTGATTCTAAATGGGTTTTCAAGGTGAAGAAACATGCTGATGGCTCCATTGAGAGGTACAAGCCACGCCTGGTTGCCAAGGGATTCAAACAACGGTATGGCATTGATTATGAAGACACGTTCGGTCCTGTTATTAAACCAACTACGATTCGTGTTCTTCTTTCCTTGGCTGTTACTCGAGGATGGTCGCTTCGACAACTTGACGTTTAGAATGCCTTTCTTCACGGAGTTCTGGAAGAAGAGGTTTACATGCGTCAGCCACTAGGTTTTGTTGATCCTGCTCGGCCACATCACTTATGTCGCCTTGTCAAGGCTCTCTATGGTCTAAAGCAGGCCCCTCGTGCGTGGCATGCACGTCTTGGCACTGCTCTTCGTGCGCATGGGTTTGTGCCTTCTACAGCAGACACATCTCTATTTATTCTTCAGCGACCTGAGGTGACTATGTAAATTCTGGTCTATGTTGATGATATCATACTTGTCAGTTCATCCGCTGCTGCTACGGATCGACTTGTGTCCTCTCTTGGTGCTGAATTTGCTGTTAAGGATCTTGGGAGACTGCATTATTTTTTGGGTCTGGAGGTGCTTCGTTCTGATGGTGGCTTGACTCTTACTCAAAAGAAGTATTCTCAGGATCTCCTACGCCGTGCTGGTATGTTGCAGTGTAAGGCTGCTATGACTCCCACGTCTGCCACAGACAAACTGACAGCTTTTGATGGTGACTTGCTCTCTCCTGCGGATGCCACTGAATACCGCAACATTGTTGGTGGGCTGCAGTACTTGCTCATTACTCGTCCAGACATATCATTTGCTGTTAATCGTGTGTGCCAGTACCTTCATGCACCACGTGACTCTCACTGGTCGGCCGTTAAGCGCATCTTGCGCTATGTCCGTCACACTGGTTCATATGGCCTTCATCTTCAGCCTGCATCTTCTGGCTTGATCTCAGCATTTTCTGATGCCGATTGGGCTGGTAGTCCTGATGATCGGCGATCCACAGGGGGACATGCTATGTTCTTTGGACCTAACTTGATCGCCTGGCAAGCTCGCAAGCAAGCTACAGTGTCTCGGAGTAGTACTGAAGCTGAGTACAAAGCAGTTGCTAATGCCACAGCTGAGATCATGTGGGTGCAGTCTTTGCTTCGGGAGTTGAGGGTCTCTCCGACTCAGCCGCCTGTCTTTTGGTGTGATAACATTGGTGCCACATATCTTTCATCCAATCCAGTATTTCATGCCCGAACAAAGCACATCGAAGTTGACTATCACTTTGTGAGGGAACGTGTTGCTCAGAAGCTTCTTCAGATCAAGTTTGTTTCTTCTAAGGATCAACTTGCTGATATCTTCACTAAAACCTTGCCCTTGCCTTCTTTTGAGGGTTGTCGACGCAATCTTAATCTTCTGAGTGTTTCAGGACATAGTTAAGATTGAGGAAGGGTGTTAGACTAAGTATATAGCATATATACGTGTTATAACATAACCTGTATTTATACGGTTCCCTCTTATAAATATATGACGGCCGTGCCCATCAAGGGTATCGAGTATTGTTCCAAATCCTAGTTTGTCTAACAAACAGCAAGCTTCATCTTCACTTATCAACGTTGATGTGTAGTTGCAGCTTGATCACGGCTACTTATAGCACGACGTAATGTAAAGTTTGAGAAGAAAATGGACGTGAGTAAGGAGCACGAGGTTGCAACTTGCAACGGAGCAGTGGCACTTTGTTATGTTGTGGGTTGGAGAAGACCCCAATTATTGGCATGCACTTTTTTTTTAGAAACTATTGGCATGCACTTAGTTCGGACAAAAAGGTTTTAAACATATTTCCGACAAAAGGTAATCTTGGAATATGCTATTTGACGTTTAAGTTTTTTTTAAACATGGTATAATCAAAGTCGCTCACATACACAAGCATACACACACCTCTGTAACGCTACGCATAAGTCGGCCACTCCAGCTGAGTGACTGATTTAATGGGCTGGCCCATCTAGCTCCACCACTCTATTCTGATTTTGTGATCTTGCAGCTGTTTTTATTTATTTTTCTAAATTTTATTAAAAAAAGTGATACTATTGATTTTTAAATTCTTAAACAAAATTTCAAAAATATCCAGTTTTATGTATTTACATTTTTTTAAAAAATTTCGAAATCCGTGAGCAATTTTTGAAATTTGCACTTTTTAGAAGAATCACAAATATTTTTCAAATCTGTGAACTTTTCAGAAATTGGTAAACATTTTTTTAATTATGAGAATTTTCAAATTCATGAATATTTCTCAGTTTTTGAAATAAAAAGAATAGTCAAAAGTTTCAAATTTCTGAATATTTTTTCAAATTCATAATTTTTTTCCTAAACTTATGAATATTTTAAAAATTTGTGAACTACTTGCAAACTTGCGAACATTTGTTGATTTCCCCATTTTTCAGATTTTTAGAAAAAATGATTTTTTTTTCGTAAACCAGCAGAGCGACAATAGCTGGCATGGGGAGCATGCGTGAGAAGTGACCGAGCTGCCGCGAGCGAGCGAGACGAGGCAAGGAAACACCAATTTTGGGTCGCGGTACAGTACACTCGCGTTGCAAGGAAACATGCAAGCCATGAGATGATGGCATGTGGCGGCAATTCGACGGGCGCCACAAGAATCTGAGGGTTAGGTTGTGGCATTAATGGTTGAGCACCCGTCGCCAGTAGTGTGTGGGAGGACGGACTGCTTCAAACGCATGGCGCGAAGAGGAAGAAGTTAAAACTTCCCTCCCGAGCTTACAATTGGATTTGGAGCCAGCTGTAAATGAGCCCTCATCACTAGCTACACTCCCTCCCGAGCGGACAATATGGAGGCTGCGAGACCACATATTGACACTCTAAAAATTATGTCGATGATGGGGTGGATGACTGACTCTTCTATAGTGGTTGTTAGCCTCCTGCCTCCATATAAGAGGTTATTATTCAGTTCGGAGGTTTTCGGCGACTGAGACAGGATCTACTGGGATCGATGGCAGTTTGACAACTTCTAAATATCGATGGATCAGTTTTTATTTTCTTTTTTCTGCCTACGGGTCTGGATTCATTATAAAAGTTTGCCAGAAGTATAAACTTCCCAAACATAATAAAATTACATTGAGATAATTTCAGCTATGTCTTAAAACGGTACAATAGTTGCAGTGTGTTCGAGGTGGTTTGGAGCTCCAACGTCTCGGTTCCGGTGACTAGTGGCCTCATGTACACCTATCCTTTGCACGTGACAAATGTCTTGTCTCTATACTTTCTGCTTGCTGGCAGAGTCAGCGCTCCTGGAGCGAGAGGGTGGAGGGTCCTCACATCCGACAATTTGATGGTGATGGTGTGACAAAGTCCGGTGGTTTATTTGAGGTGGTGTGTGTTTGCTTTTCAACAGTGGCCTTGACTATGTCTTGCGCTGGTCCGGCCTCCCCGTGTTTCTTCTTAATGGCTTATCGAAAGCGTCTAATAGTTGCACTCATCGTGCTTCTTAGCATGCTCGGTTTGTTTTTGTTGTGTCTTTGTTTGATGAGTCTGTATGTGTATGTCTTCAGTACTCTATATTGTTAGATTGTGTGACTTATTTATAAAACAGTGCGAAAGCCTCTTTAAAAATCATACATTCTAAGTTTGGCCATAGTGGCAGTAAGGCAAGTTTGTTTGTGTGGCAAGTAATTAATGGGGAGAGAGGTGTTTGTAGTGACATAAGATATTACCGTAACATCACACAATCCAAGGTAAAATGAGTCTACAACCTAATAAATGCAACTATATATCATACTAATTCTATGACACTAGTCTAAGCTACTCCCCACTATGAGTAGCCTAACCAGCACACTAGAGTATCTTCAGTCGAGCTCCCCAAACCCACCCTATGCGCTCGAGCGAATGGCCCGTTCACTGAATGGTCACAAAATCCCGACCCAGATGGGCTCCTCATACCAGCCCTATATGCGCGAGCTAACGAGCATCCCTCATATCCAGCCCAAATCTGGGGCACATATGAGGAGGCCCGGACACGCCCGGGCGCATCTGTGACGTCGGATCCGACAGGCATGACCAACCATAATTTGCACCAAATTGATCAAGTCCACCAAATCCGTCGCCCTTCATATGCCATTGTCTACCATTTCCCGCGCCCTAGCCGTCGCCGTCTTCTACCCTTGCTCCTCCATCTGCGCTGCCACCCTACCAACCACCCTAGATGTCGTTGTCGAGTACCCCGTCCCCCACCTCTTCCCAGGATATTAACTCTGCGTCGTCCATGGGGTTCCCATCCGTGGCGTTGAGCTGCAGGCCAGAGAACATCCGCCGGAGGGAGCGGTGACGAAAGCAGCGCAAGAGGGAAGCGGCGGGGTAAGGAGTTCCGGACAAGGATGTTGTGGACCTTGAGGAGGATATGTAAGCTCCACTGCACTTGGTCGCCTCACGCCCGTCCATCCAGTCGTCAATAATGAAGTCACCATCTGCCCTGCCCGACGTCCGATTGGAGGATTCCAGATAGATTTGTTGGGGAACGTAGCAGAATTTTAAAATTTTCTACGCATCACCAAGATCAATCTATGGAGTCATCTAGCAACGAGGGAGACAGGAGTGCATCTACACACCCTTGTAGATCGCGCGCGGAAGCGTTCAAGAGAACGGGGTTGATGGAGTCGTACTCGACGTGATCCAAATCACCGATGACCTAGCGCCGAACGGACGGCACCTCCGCGTTCAACACACGTACGGTTGGGAAGACGTCCCCTCCAACTTGATCCAGCAAGGGGAAAGGAGAGGTTGATGAAGATCCAGCAGCACGACGGCGTGGTGGTGAAAGCAACGGTGATCTCGGCAGGGCTTCGCCAAGCACAGGGAGACGGAGGAGTGTCACGGGAGGGAGAGGGAGAGGCCAGGGGCTAGGGTGCGGCTGCCCTCCCTCCCCCACTATATATAGGGTCCCTAGGGGGCGGCGGCCCTAGGAGATCCAATCTCCTAGGGGGGCGGCGGCCAAGGGGGTGGCTTTCCCCCCAAGGCAAGTGTGGCGCCCCCCACCCCTAGGGTTTCCAACCCTAGGCGCAGGGGGAGGCCCAAGGGGGGCCCACCATCCCACTAGGGGCTGGTTCCCCTCCCACTTCAGCCCATGGGGCCCTCCGGGATAGGTGGCCCCACCCGGTGGACCCCCGGAACCCTTCCGGTGGTCCCGGTACAATACCGATTACCCCCGAAACTTTCCTGATGGCCGGAACTTGACTTCCTATATATAAATCTTCACCTCCGGACCATTCCTGAACTCCTCGTGACGTCCGGGATCTCATCCGGGACTCCGAACAACTTTCGGGTTACCGTATACTAATATCTCAACAACCCTAGCGTCACCGAACCTTAAGTGTGTAGACCCTACGGGTTCGGGAGACACGCAGACATGACCGAGACGACTCTCAGGTCAATAACCAACAACGGGATCTGGATACCCATGTTGGCTCCCACATGCTCCTCGATGATCTCATCGGATGAACCACGATGTCGAGGATTCAATCAATCCGTATACAATTCCCTTTGTCAATCGGTACGTTACTTGCCCGAGACTCGATCGTCGGTATCCCAATACCTCGTTCAATCTCGTTACCGGCAAGTCACTTTACTCGTACCGTAATGCATGATCCCGTGATCAACCACTTGGTCACATTGAGCTCATTATGATGATGCATTACCGAGTGGGCCCAGAGATACCTCTCCGTCATACGGAGTGACAAATCCCAGTCTCGATTCGTGCCAACCCAACAGACACTTTCGGAGATACCTGTAGTGTACCTTTATAGTCACCCAGTTACGGTGACGTTTGGCACACCCAACGCACTCCTACGGTATCCGGGAGTTGCATAATCTCATGGTCTAAGGAAATGATACTTGACATTCGGAAAAGCTACAGCAAACGAACTACACGATCTTTGAGCTATGCTTAGGATTGGGTCTTGTCCATCACATCATTCTCCTAATGATGTGATCCCGTTATCAATGACATCTAATGTCCATAGTCAGGAAACCATGACTATGTTTTGATCAACGAGCTAGTCAACTAGAGGCTCATTAGGGACGTGTTGTGGTCTATGTATTCACACATGTATTACGATTTCCGGATAACACAATTATAGCATGAACAATAGACAATTATCATGAACAAAGAAATATAATAATAACCATTTTATTATTGCCTCTAGGGCATATTTCCAACAGTCTCCCACTTGCACTAGAGTCAATAGTCTAGTTACATTGTGATGAATCGAACACCCATGCAGTTCTGGTGTTGATCATGTTTTGCTCTAGGGAGAGGTTTAGTCAATGGATCTGCCACATTCAAGTCCGATGTACTTTACAAATCTCTATGTCTCCATTTTGAACACTTTCACGAATGGAGTTGAAGCGACGCTTGATGTTCCTGGTCTTCCTGTGAAACCTGGGCTCCTTGGCAAGGGCAATAGCTCCAGTGTTGTCACAGAAGAGAGTCATCGGGCCCGACGCATTGGGTATGACTCCTAGGTCGGTAATGAACTCCTTCACCCAGATTGCCTCTTGTGCTACCTCCGAGGCTGCCATGTACTCCGCTTCACATATAGATCCCGCCACAACACTTTGCTTGCAACTGCACCAGCTTACTGCCCCACCATTCAAAATATACACGTATCCGGTTTGTGACTTAGAGTCATCCAGATCTGTGTCGAAGCTAGTATCGACGTAACCTTTTACGGCGAGCTCTTCGTCACCTCCATAAACGAGAAACATATCCTTAGTCCTTTTCAGGTATTTCAGGATATTCTTGACCGCTGTCCAGTGTTCCATGCCGGGATTACTTTGGTACCTTCCTACCAAACTTACGGCAAGGTTTACATCAGGTCTCGTACACAACATAGCATACATGATAGACCCTATGGCCGAGGCATAGGGGACGACACTCATCTTTTCTCTATCTTCTGCCGTGGTCAGGCATTGAGCTGTGCTCAATCTCGTACCTTGCAATACAGGCAAGAACCCCTTCTTTGACCGATCCATTTTGAACTTCTTCAATATCTTGTCAAGGTACGTACTCTGTGAAAGACCAATGAGGCGTCTCGATCTATCTCTATAGATCTTGATGCCTAATATATAAGCAGCTTCTCCAAGGTCCTTCATTGAAAAACACTTGTTCAAGTAGGCCTTTATGCTTTCCAAGAATTCTATATCATTTCCCATCAACAGTATGTCATCCACATACAATATGAGAAATGCTACAGAGCTCCCACTCACTTTCTTGTAAATGCAGGCTTCTCCATAAGTCTGCGTAAAACCAAACGCTTTGATCATCTCATCAAAACGAACGTTCCAACTCCGAGATACTTGCACCAGCCCATAAATCGAGCGTTGGAGCTTGCACACCTTGTCAGCATTCTTAGGATCGACAAAACCTTCCGGCTGCATAATATACAATTCTTCCTTAAGGAAACCATTAAGGAATGCCGTTTTAACGTCCATTTGCCATATCTCATAATCATAGAATGCGGCAATTGCTAACATGATTCGGACGGACTTCAGCTTCGCTACGGGTGAGAAAGTCTCATCGTATTCAACCCCTTGAACTTGTCGATAACCCTTAGCGACAAGCCGAGCTTTATAGATGGTTACGTTACCATCCACGTTTGTCTTCTTCTTAAAGATCCATTTATTTTCTATGGCTCGCCAATCAACGGGCAAGTCAGTCAAAGTCCATACTTTGTTTTCATACATGGATCCTATCTCGGATTTCATGGCTTCCAGCCATTTGTCGGAATCCGGGCCCGCCATCGCTTCTTCATAGTTCGAAGGTTCACTGTTGTCTAACCACATGATTTCCAAGATAGGGTTTCCGTACCACTCTGGTGCGGAACGTGTCCTCGTGGACCTACGAAGTTCAGTAGCAACTTGATCTGAAGTTTCATGATCATCATCATCAACTTCCTCTCTAGTCGGTGCAGGCACCTCAGGAACATTTTCTTGAACTGCGCCGCTTACCGGTTCAAGAGGTAATACTTCATCAAGTTCTACTTTCCTCCCACTTATTTCTTTCGAGAGAAACTCTTTCTCTAGAAAGGACCCATTCTTGGCAACAAAGATCTTGCCTTCGGATCTGAGGTAGAAGGTATAACCAATAGTTTCTTTAGGGTATCCTATGAAGACGCATTTTTCCGATTTGGGTTCGAGCTTTTCAGGTTGAAGTTTCTTGACATAAGCATCACATCCCCAAACTTTTAGAAACGACAGCTTGGGTTTCTTCCCAAACCATAATTCATACGGTGTCGTCTCAACGGATTTCGATGGAGCCCTATTTAAAGTGAATGCGGCAGTCTCTAAAGCATAGCCCCAAAATGACAGCGGTAAATCGGTAAGAGACATCATAGATCGCACCATATCCAATAGAGTGCGATTACGACGTTCGGACACACCATTACGCTGAGGTGTTCCAGGCGGCATGAGTTGTGAAACTATTCCACATTTCCTTAAGTGTGTGCCAAATTCGTGACTCAAGTATTCTCCCCCACGATCTGATCGCAAGAACTTGATTTTTTTTGTCACGTTGATTCTCAACCTCACTCTGAAATTCCTTGAACTTTTCAAAGGTCTCAGACTTGTGTTTCATTAAGTAGACATACCCATATCTACTCAAGCCATCAGTGAGGGTGAGAACATAACGATAGCCACCACGAGCCTCAACACTCATTGGACCGCACACATCAGTATGTATAATTTCCAATAAATTGGTTGCTCGCTCCATCGTTCCTGAGAACGGAGTCTTGGTCATTTTACCCATGAGGCATGGTTCGCACGTGTCAAATGATTCGTAATCAAGAGACTCCAAAAGTCCATCTGCATGGAGCTTCTTCATGTGTTTGACACCTATGTGACCAAGGCGGCAGTGCCACAAGTATGTGAGACTATCATTATCAACTTTACATCTTTTGGTATTCACACTATGAATATGTGTAACATTACGCTCGAGATTCATTAAGAATAAACCATTCACCAATGGAGCATGACCATAAAACATATCTCTCATATAAATAGAACAACCATTATTCTCGGATTTAAATGAGTAGCCATCTCGAATTAAACGAGATCCTGATACAATGTTCATGCTCAAAGCTGGCACTAAATAACAATTATTGAGGTTTAAAACTAACCCCGTAGGTAAATGTAGAGGTAGCGTGCCGACGGCGATCACATCGACCTTGGAACCATTCCCGACGCGCATCGTCACCTCGTCCTTCGCCAGTCTCTGTTTATTCCGCAGCTCCTGCTTTGAGTTAATGTGAGCAACCGCACCGGTATCAAATACCCAGGAGCTACTACGAGTACTGGTAAGGTACACATCAATTACATGTATATCACATATACCTTTAGTGTTGCCGGCCTTCTTGTCCGCTAAGTATTTGGGGCAGTTCCGCTTCCAGTGACCACTTCCCTTGCAATAAAAACACTCAGTCTCAGGCTTGGGTCCATTCTTTGGCTTTTTCCCGGCAGCTTGCTTACCGGGCGCGGCAACCCCCTTGCCGTCCTTCTTGAAGTTCTTCTTACCCTTGCCTTTCTTGAACTTAGTGGTTTTATTCACCATCAACACTTGATGTTCCTTTTTGATTTCCACCTCTGCTGATTGCAACATTGAATATACCTCAGGAATGATCTTTTCCATCCCCTGCATATTGAAGTTCATCACAAAGCTCTTGTAGCTCGGTGGAAGCGGCTGAAGGACTCTGTCAATGACCGCGTCATCCGGGAGATTAACTCCCAGCTGAGTCAAGCGGTTATGCAACCCAGACATTTTGAGTATGTGCTCACTGACAGAACTATTTTCCTCCATCTTACAGCTGAAGAACTTGTCGGAGACTTCATATCTCTCGACCCGGGCATGAGCTTGGAAAACCATTTTCAGCTCTTCGAACATCTCAGATGCTCCATGTCTCTCAAAACGCTTTTGGAGCCCCGGTTCTAAGCTGTAAAGCATGCCGCACTGAACGAGGGAGTAATCATCAGCACGTGACTACCAAGCGTTCATAACGTCTTGGTTCTTTGGGATGGGTGCGTCACCTAGCGGTGCTTCTAGGACATAATCTTTCTTGGCAGCTATGAGGATGATCCTCAGGTTCCGGACCCAGTCCGTATAGTTGTTGCCATCATCTTTCAGCTTGGTTTTCTCTAGGAACGCGTTGAAGTTGAGGACAATGTGGGCCATTTGATCTACAAGACATATTGTAAAGATTTTAGACTAAGTTCATGATAATTAAGTTCATCTAATCACATTACTCAATGAACTCCCACTCAGATAGACATCCCTCTAGTTATCTAAGTGAAACATGATCCGAGTTAACTAGGCCGTGTCCGATCATCACGTGAGACGGACTAGCCAACATCGGTGAACATCTTCATGTTGATCGTATCTTCTATACGACTCATGCTCGACCTTTCGGTCTTCTGTGTTCCGAGGCCATGTCTGTACATGCTAGGCTCGTCAAGTCAACCTAAGTGTATTGCGTGTGTAAATCTGGCTTACACCCATTGTATTCGAACGTTAGAATCTATCACACCCGATCATCACGTGGTGCTTCGAAACAACGATCCTTCGCAACGGTGCACAATTAGGGGGAACACCTTCTTGAAATTATTACGAGGGATCATCTTATTTAAGCTACCGTCGTTCTAAGCAAATAAGATGTAAAACATGATAAACATCACATGCAATGAAATAGTGACATGATATGGCCAATATCATTTGCTCCTTTTGATCTCCATCTTTGGGGATCCATGATCATCGTTGTCACCGGCATGACACCATGATCTCCATCATCGTGTCTTCTTGAAGTTGTCTCGTCATCTATTACTTCTACTACTATGGCTAATGCTTTAGCAATAAAGTAAAGTAATTACATGACGTTTATGTTGACACGCAGGTCATAAATAAATAAAGACAACTCCTATGGCTCCTGCCGGTTGTCATACTCATCGACATGCAAGTCATGATTCCTATTACAAGAACATGATCAATCTCATACATCACATCCTTTTGGCCATATCACATCACAGGGCACATGCTGCAAAAACAAGTTAGACATCCTCTAATTGTTGTTGCAAGTTTTTACGTGGCTGCTATAGGTTTCTAGCAAGAACGTTTCTTACCTACGCCAAAACCACAACGTGATATGACAATTTCTATTTACCCTTCATAAGGACCCTTTTCATCGAATCCGATCCGACTAAAGTGGGAGAGACAGACACCCGCCAGCCACCTTATGCAACTAGTGCATGTCAATCGATGGAACCAGTCTCACGTAAGCGTACGTGTAAGGTCGGTCCGGGCCGCTTCATCCCACGATGCCGCCGAATCAAGATAAGACTAGCAACGGCAAGCAAATTGACAATATCCACGCCCACAACTGCTTTGTGTTCTACTCGTGCATAGAAACTATGCATAGACCTAGCTCATGATGCCACTGTTGGGGAACGTAGCAGAATTTTAAAATTTTCTACGCATCACCAAGATCAATCAATGGAGTCATCTAGCAACGAGGGAGAGAGGAGTGCATCTACATATCCTTGTAGATCGCGTGGGGAAGCGTTCAAGAGAACGGGGTTGATGGAGTCGTACTCGACGTGATCCAAATCACCGATGACCTAGCGCCGAACGGACGGCACCTCCGCATTCAACACACGTACGGTTGGGAAGACGTCTCCTCCAAATTGATCTAGCAAGGGGGAAGGAGAGGTTTATGAAGATCCAGCAGCACGACGGCGTGGTGGTGAAAGCAACGGTGATCTCGGCAGGGCTTCGCCAAGCACAGGGAGACGGAGGAGTGTCACGGGAGGGAGAGGGAGAGGCCAGGGGCTAGGGTGCGGCTGCCCTCCCTCCCCCACTATATATAGGGTCCCTAGGGGACAGGGGCCCTAGGAGATCCAATCTCCTAGGGGGGCGGCGGCCAAGGGGGTGGCTTGCCCCCCAAGGCAAGTGTGGCGCCCCCCACCTCTAGGGTTTCCAACCCTAGGCGCAGGGGGAGGCCCAAGGGGGGCGCACCAGCCCACTAGGGGCTGTTTACCCTCCCACTTCAGCCCATGGGGCCCTCCGGGATAGGTGGCCCCACCCGATGGACCCCCGGGACCCTTCCGGTGGTCCCGGTACAATACCGATTACCCCCGAAACTTTCCCGATGGCCGAAACTTGACTTCCTATATATAAATCTTCACCTCCGGACCATTCCGGAACTCCTCGTGACGTTCGGGATCTCATCCGGGACTCCGAAAAACTTTCGGGTTACCATATACTAATATCTCAATAACCCTAGCGTCACTGAACCTTAAGTGTGTAGACCCTACGGGTTCGGGAGACACACAGACATGACCGAGACGACTCCCCGGTCAATAACCAACAGCGGGATCTGGATACCCATGTTGGCTCCCACATGCTCCTCGATGATCTCATCGGATGAACCACGATGTCGAGGATTCAATCAATCCGTATACAATTCCCTTTGTCAATCGGTACGTTACTTGCCCGAGACTCGATCGTCAGTATCCCAATACCTTGTTCAATCTCGTTACCGGCAAGTCACTTTACTCGTACCGTAATGCATGATCCCGTGATCAACCACTTGGTCACATTGAGCTCATTATGATGATGCATTACCGAGTGGGCCCAGAGATACCTCTCCGTCATACGGAGTGACAAATCCCAGTCTCGATTCGTGCCAACCCAACAGACACTTTTGAAGATACCTGTAGTGTACCTTTATAGTCACCCAGTTACGTTGTGACGTTTGGCACACCCAAAGCACTCCTACGGTATCCGGGAGTTGCACAATCTCATGGTCTAAGGAAATGATACTTGACATTCGGAAAAACTACAGGAAACGAACTACACGATCTTTGAGCTATGCTTAGGATTGGGTCTTGTCCATCACATCATTCTCCTAATGATGTGATCCCGTTATCAATGACATCCAATGTCCATAGTCAGGAAACCATGACTATCTTTTGATCAACGAGCTAGTCAACTAGAGGCTCACTAGGGGCGTGTTGTGGTCTATGTATTCACACATGTATTACGATTTCCGGATAACACAATTATAGCATGAACAATAGACAATTATCATGAACAAAGAAATATAATAATAACCATTTTATTATTGCCTCTAGGGCATATTTCCAACAAGATTTATGTAACCGCAGGGGACGACCAATGAGGTGTGCGACTTGCCGCAACTCCAACAGGCGCGGAGAAGCATGGGCAACACCGACATCCGGTCTACAAATGTCCTGTTCAACGGAATGTCCCAGCAGGAAGGGATATAAATTTTGCTCCATTTTGTATGCCTTTGTTCGTTATATTTGTTGTGCCCTTGGATACGATAGTTGCATATGCTGTTATTTTTCTTTGTATTTGTTGCATTGTTGAATTGTGATGAATTCATGATATATGATCCACGTGCATATATTGCATGGTTTCGAGGGTTTGGATTTAAGGAGTGTGGTTGCCCTGCAACACTTATTCTTTTGACAAAGGGCGTTTTTATTGACTCATTATGTAGTTTCCAGGGGATATATAACACAATGAAAAGGCCCCTAGCCTCTACATAACTATGATGCACACAATCAGCACTAACACACACAAAGGATCACACTGGCAAAAACAAAGTCATACAAGACCGAAGCTATGCCTAGGTGACGGGAAAAAAATGACCATCAACACCAATCATTCCTGACAACACAAGGACTAGGAGAAAAGTTCTCCAAAAGTGATGCTTCCAGGAACGAAACAACGCGCAAGCACCTCCATCACCGGATCCAACCATTGAATGCCAGATCATGGGTTTTCACCCTGAAGATTATGTCCGAGCAAACTCCAAGCAATGCCTTCAGCATGGTAACGACGCAAAAACACTGTTATTGTCAGGTATGACCAACTACGGTTAGACCTAGGGTATTCACACTAGAGCTCAAAACCAAGGGTACTCGAAAAGCACCACAAAATTGAATTCATCATGTGTTGCCGCCTCCACTTTCCGCCATCCCAACACCGTCACACACAAGGTGAGGTCATTAACGAGCGAGAAAGGGCATCGGCATGACGCTCCGGCAACCCCGCGTCGTCCTAGCAAGTGAATGTTGGTGGCAGGTTTGCAAACGACACCACCATGCCTCGTCTCTTGCCATGGCATCGTTTGACCGTGTACTTTGTGCGGTTGTTGCTTTATCTACTATATCTAAATAGGAGCCCCCCACTGCTTGATTTCTCTGCATTCTCATGCATCCACGTCACCACAATTATTTTCAGCCATTGATTCACCACAGATGGCTCAGATCTGTAGCTCGAATTGATCCCGGTGCTTCAGGCGGTCACGCCCGTCGGGTTGACTCCTCCCTCGACCCACGGAAGTGGAAGCGCACAGAAGCGAACCATCCTCCAGTGGAAACGTCCTCCGTTCAGAATCCCTCGCTGTCTCCCATTCCCCATCTGTCTCTCTCCCCAACGACAAATAACCCCATGAGGCGACGGATGCAACAGAACGCAGCTTCATCTAGGGTTTGCGAACACCATCGGAGGTAGCACCGGCGGCTACGGCGGCGATGGCGCAGCAAGATCGCAAGGCAATCGATCTAGAGGATGAGTGGAGCCGTACTTCAGCGACATCAACATCCTTGAGGGCAAGATGGAGCCACAGTTCAGCTCCGAGGATTCATGATTCTCTACAGGTATCTGTCCCCGCGTGTCCCTCCAGTCATGCCTAGGTTGGCCCCGATTGGATCTGATCTAAGGTTTGCATACCCCCCTCCCTGTTTGTCTCTTTTTGCGGCGCAACATGATATACAAACAGCACCACAACCCCCTTCATTTTCTGCCTAAACTTGCCAAGAAGCCAAAGGAGAGGCCACCCTTCGATTCTATCCTTTGGGGAACCCACTTCTGTTTACATTTTCCCTATTTGATTACCAATCAGGAAAGCCTCCGCTGCTGCTATGCTCTATGTACGAGGATGATCTGTATGCTATGATCTATGTTTCAATTAGTTTTTTTCGCAAGGCCTTAAAACATCGAAGTTTCCCATCTGGAGGGTGCATTGAGTGTCAACGATCTGAATGACTCCCTGCCCACGAAGCAGCGTGGTTGCCACGCATGACATGACTGAATGCCTGATGGTCATTGTGTACGATCCGGTAGGTCTGTGCCCGATCTTGACTCTACTATTATAATTTTTTAGGTTTCTTTTTTGCATATATTTTTCTTGATATATTATTGTTGGTGCATGATAGAAATAAATTTGATCTTGCAGCAAATACTCTATGTTCGATACGTTGATTTATTGGAACGTGTAGGAACTGCTCAATATGACAGTATGTACTGAATTTTTGTAGGATAAACATCCTCAATGTTTTAAGCCGTGACAATGTCCAATAACATGTTGGACCAACTACAGTCTTAAGGTTTGTGCCAAGATAATATGATTTCCATTCTCTGTTAATTTGTTACTGATATTATCTCATGGTAATTCTTGCCTATTAGGCCTAACACATAATTCTGCTTTAGTACTAATTTTATCACATGTCATTTATTACCCTGCCAAAGGAGACCATAAACATCTTGCAAGAGAAACATTTTTCTGTGTGCTATCTTCTGAATACACTACAAAGCGAGTTGAGCCTAAGTTTTCCCCTCCTAAATCTGTGGTTGTATCTCTTTTCTCTCCTATACCCATCTTTCAATTTTTATCCATTCCCTTATTTGTTCTGTCTTTATCTGACCTTTTAGCTGATAATTTTCACTATTAAAGACAAAGTTTGAAGCAAGGGCGCATGTATACGTGAGTGTGTACGTTAACTAAGATGTACATACAATCTTTCAACCTAGCATAAACTTCATATGTCTATTTGTTTTATATAGTTATATCTGATGATATATTGATACGAAGATAGTTCCCCATGTTTGCCAGACATGAAAACACTAAGGGTTTGTTGTTATATTTCAATTACTAGCATCTACCAGTTGTTAATTCGCCTTTCATCTGACATGTTTCATGCTAATATGCTTAGGAAAAAATAATGGTATCCCGCACCAATGTCCCGCAGCAACGCGCGGGGCATCATCTAGTTTATAAAGCGGGGCAAAAGTCTATTTCGAGATCAACTACAGGACTAGTCATGGCATCCAGTTACCATGCGCATGTAAGATGCCATCGATAACGAAGACACTTGCCGTTACATCCATAGGCCGGCCATGAAGAGCAGTTGGTGTGAGGTGGCACCGCACTGTAAGGTTGAGCACTTATGAGGGGTCGTCCGGCATTATGACACGTCCTATAGATGTTAGGGGGGAGGGGAGATTTATTAAATCCAACTATAGATGCTCTTACCCCCCCCCCCCCCCAACCAAGAAGACGGCTATAGATGCTCTTACCTCATGGCCTCATCAATCAAGAAGACACGCACCAATGGCAACTCAAGGTCATCTTCTTTTTTTTTTTTGAATAAACTCAAGGTCATCTCATCGAAACAACAAAATATCCCAACTCAAAGTGCCGTGACATACTTTGTTTCATCTTTTGACTTTGTTCAGAATTTGTGAAGCAAAATCAAAAGGCAAGATTAAAAGTCTTTATTCGCCTGATCAGATCAGGAATTAATAGTAAACGTTACGTCGATGCCCAGAACTCGGGACTGTGACGGCATTTTAACTGAACCAATAGCAAACACAAAGGTACATCCATCACGTAATCCACCCGCGCACTGTGCAGGCGGCCGGCCGGGCCGCGTCGAGCCAATCAGCCGCCGCACCACACCCCGACGGACGGCGGCAAGCCGGCAACGGGTGTTCAATCAGAATTCAAAATTTAATCAGAAGGCCGGCAGCTGGACCCTGTCTTTGCAGTTGCCCTGCATCGGCAGCGGGCAGTCGATGAGGTTCTCCCCGGCGCTGTCGATGCACTGGTACACCTGGAACAGCTGCGTCTCGCCGGCGACGCCGCGGTTGCACTCGAGGTTCGCCGTGAACCCGGTCCCCTCCTTGATGGCGTCCCTGATGCTGCTGAGGAAGTAGGTCTCGCTGTCCGACGGCACGATCCCGGCGTCGGCGAGGATGCCGGTGAGGTTGTGGCGGGCCTTGAAGCCGAGCGCCGTCGCGAAGTAGCCGTGCTGGTCCAGGTTGGAGCAGGTGCCGTGCTTCTCCCACTCGTGGGTCCAGAACTCGATGCTCTTGCCGCCCTTGCACGCCAGCGTCGGCCAGTTGGCGTCCAGCTCCGTCACCAGGTCCTTGATCTCCCAGAGCTTGAGGCGCTCGCTGTTGCAGTTCTCCGGCCAGCACTTCTTCTTGCGCTTGGTCACCATCTCCAGGGCGCCGTCGAGCTCGCCGCGGGTCTTGCACTTGGCGTAGTTGGGCCACAGCCCGTGGATGCCGAAGTCCGTCGCCGGCTTGCCGGTGTCCGGGAAGCAGCACCCCTTCTTCGTGTCACAGAAGGACCCAGGCCACTAGAAAGTACAGTACGTACGTCCAAAAAACAAGATGCCGGTCGTTAGACTCGCCGCTTTTCTGGGAGGAATCAGGTAACCCTAACTTTGAAATCTGTACAAGAATGGATCTACAGATCGTAAAATCATCATCATCGATTTAGTAGTGGTATTACTCACTTGCTGAACAAGGTAGAAGAAATCGAATTCCTCGGCGGAGGAGACGGCGAGGAGAGAAAGCAGGAGCAGGGCCGAGAGCACAACGACAAGCTTCATCTTCAACTATGAGATGTGTAGCCGCAGCTATCGCGCAGCTACTTATAGGACGACGTAAGGTAACAAGTTTTTTTTTTAGGGACGTAATGTAACAACTTCATGCAACACGCGACAAGTCTATAGTACAATATATGGTACTAATTCCTCGGAAAAAAATATATATGTTACTAATAATAAGATGAGATATTCGGACGGAATACGCATCGATCGGTTGGAATATGCCGCTGGTTGATCAGGCTCAGTTTCGAGGAAACAACGTGCAAGCAAGCAACATGGCGTAGATGACATCGGAGTCCAGGTAGGAGAGGCAAGTGTAGATAGATTCCTCATCCTGATCCAATCGTTTAGATTAGGAGAAAAAAACATCAGACTTCTTTTTCGGAGGAATCGTTGGAAATTTGTTATGATTGAAAAATGAAAATCGTCGGAAATTTCATCATAGTGGTTGATGGGTCGCTTCCTTCCCCACGCAAGGAGTAATGAATCTGATAAGGACCAATAATGCTGTAGAATATGTTGGTTTTTCAGGTGCAACTGACATTATTAGATGGAAAGAAAGAAATTATCAATGTGAGTCAGGAGGACGAGGTTTCAATGGAGCAGTGGACAATTTTTTTGTGTTCGTTTTTCTTTCTTTCTGATATATGCTTTATGTGTGAAATAGGGTGGGGAAGGCCAATTATTGGCGTGCACTTAGTTCCAACCAAGGACTTCTTTGAATGTTTGATCAAACAGCGCGTGGGGCAGGTGGGACAAGAGCTGGCTTGATCAACATCAGCTTCTGAATTTCGATGCATCGCTGATGCCGCACTGAAGGTTACAGTAAGAGTTAAGAGCATCTCCAACATGCACGGGACGCGCGGCGCGCAAAAAACAGATTTGCTGCATGTGCATCGTCTGGTTTGGCGCGGCACGCAGCGCCCGCTACAGCAGCCGCGCTGAAATGCAGCGCGCGCTGCTCCAGCAGCGCGCAAAAATGCAGCGCGCGCGACTCGCCGGTGCATTGCATATGACATTTTTAACACAAAATGACGAACATTTTCAACACAAAATTTCACACAAACAAGTTGATGAAAAAAAGTTCATACCCACAAGTTCATCCAACCAAATTCAAAATGCAAATCAAGTTCAATACACAAATGAAAGACGCATCATTCCTCGTCCTCGTCCTCATCTTCAAAAGACGATTCTTCCGCCTCCGGAAATGAATCTTCCTCCCTCTCTTCATCGCGCACTGCATCACGTGAAGCTCCGACGGTGTTGGCAAGATCTTCAACAACATCTACATGGGAATGTGTGCGAGGAGGCACATCGAAAGACATTCCGCCCATGGCGGCCAGAGGTGCACCCATGCCTCCCATGAGAGAAGCAAAACTCATGCCTCCCATAGTGGCCATAGCGTCGGGGGGAGCTCCAAAGCCACCCAAGCCATCCATGCCACCCATGGCGCCGAAGCCACCGCCACCCATGGCGCCGAAGCCACCGCCACCCATGGCGCCGAGGCCACCGCCACCCATTGCACGAACCATGGCTCTTTTTTGGATCAAGACTTCTTTACGGGCTAGATTGACATATTCCATTTGCGTCACATTAAGGTTAGATGTGTCCAAGAAGAACAACTGCTTCTCCCATTCCAACAATTTAGTATGCTCCTCATTGCTCACCTTCCTCTCCTCCAAAGCCACCTTTCTCTCCTCGGCCGCCAACCTCCTCTCCTCGGCCGCGGTATCTTGGTTCCTTACTATTTTCCTCACCTTGTTGGCTTCTTTTCTTGCCTTCACAATTGCTTCCATTGCATTTTTGAGCTCATCATATCGTTTCCTCTTCTTCTTTTCCGTTTGGTCTTTCTTGCACCCATCCGGTCGCTTTGGCTTCGAGTATGAAACCGAGTTGGGTGTGGGGCTTTGTAACATCCTCGATGCGACTATATCTCCCACGTGTCGAGGCACGACTTAGAGGCATAATCACATTGAAGGCATATGTCGCAACTTAGGCAATCTTCACAACATCCCATGTAATATAATTAATAAAAGGGAAGATAACATAGTTGGCTTACACTCGCCACGTCAATCAAGTACATAAATAACATTACATCATCCAAACACTCATGGCCCGACTACGGCGCCAAAATAAAAGATAACCCAACATGCGACACGGTCCCGATCACGCCCAACTGGGCACCACTACTGATCGTCAGGAAAGGAAAACACAGTATCGTTGAGAGTCCTCATCGAACTCCCACTTGAGCTCAAGCGCGTCACCTGGAGCGGAATCATCAGGCCCTGCATCTGGTGTAATAGTAATCTATGAGCCATAGGGACTCAGCAATCTCGCACCCTCGCGATCAAGACTATTTAAGCTTATAGGTAAGGCAAGGTAAATATGTGGAGCTGCAGCAAGCGACTAGCAAATATGGTGGCTATCCTGTTCGCAAAAGAGAGCGAGAAGAGGATGCAAAGCGCGAGTGAGAAACTAGAGGGCAACCTATGCAAGCATTACTCCAACATCGTGTCCACTTCCCGGACTCCGCCGAGAAGAGGCCATCACGGTAACACACTCAGTTGATTCATTTTAATTAAGTTAAGGTTCAAGTTATCTACAACCGGACATTAACAAATTCCCATCTGCCCATAACCGCAGGCACGGCTTTCGAAAGTTCAAATCCCTGCAGGGGAGTCCCAACTTAGCCCATGACAAGCTCTCACGGTCAACGAAGGAATAGACCTCCTCCCGAGATGTTCCGATCAGACTCGGTACCTCGGTTCTTCAAGACACTTCGACAGGTTAAAACAAGACCAGCAACACCGCCCGAATGTGCCGATAAATCCCGATAGGAGCTGCGCATATCTCGTTCTCAGGGCACACTCAGATTGTCCAAACTTCCGGTAGGCCAGCCCAGAGTTGCCTCTGGTGGCCACCGGCGGCTGACGAGGTGGACCAACACTCAGAGGAGCACTGGCCCGGGGGGGTTTAAAATAAGATGACCCTCGGGCTCCGGAAACCCAAGGGAAAAATGGGCTAGGTGGCAAATGGTAAAACCAAGGTTGGGCATTGATGGAAAAGTTTTAATCAAGGCGAACTATCCAGGGGTTCCCATTATAACCCAACTGCGTAAGGAACGCAAAATCCGGGAACATAACACCGATATGACGGAAACTTAGGCGGCAAGAGTGGAACAAAACACTAGGCGAGAGGCCGAGCCTTCCACCCTTTACCAAGTATATAGATGCATTAAGATAACATGGCAATATAATGATATCCCAACAAGTAAATAAATGTTCCAACAAGGAACGGCCTCCAATCTTCACCTGCAACTAGCAACGCTATAAGAGGGGCTGAGCAAAGCGGTAACATAGCCAATCAACGGTTTGCTAGGACATGGTGGGTTAGAGGTTTGACATGGCAATTTGGGAGGCTTGAAAGCAAGTGGTAGGCATCGTAGCATTGGCATAGCAAAAGAGCGAGCAATCTGTAACACCCCGGATATAACTTTCCCTATTTGTACTCCAACTCTTGCCGTTTCCGGCGTTAAGTTATATTTATTTTCTCGGGTTCGGGTTTTTGTCTCCGTGTGTTGTTGTCATTGTCATGCATCTCATATCATGTCATCATGTGCATTGCATTTGCATACGTGTTCGTCTCATGCATTCGAGCATTTTCCCCGTTGTCCGTTTTGCATTCCGGCGCTTCGTTTTCCTCCGGTGGTCATTTCTAGCTTTTTTGTGTGTGTGGGTATTAAACATTTCCAGATTGGACCGAGACTTGCCAAGCGGCCTTGGTTTACCACCGGTAGACCGCCTATCAAGTTTCGTATCATTTGGACTTCGTTTGATACTCCAACGGTTAACCGAGGGACCGAAAAGGCCTCGTGTGTGTTGCAGCCCAACACCCCTCCAATTTGGCCCAAAACCCACCTAACTCTGCTCCATCATCTAGAGCGTTCGATCACGACCGCGTGGCCGAAAACCGCACCTCATTTGGACTCTCCTAGCTCCCCCTATGCCTATATATACACCCCCCATTCCAAATTCGCGGATCATCTCCCCTCTAACCCTAAAACAAATCTCCTCGCCGCCGCCGGACATGTCCGCCGCCTAACCGGACATGTCCGCCCGCCGCAGCCGCCTAATCGCACGCCGCCACGTGGGGGCGTGCCCACTTCGCCGCGCCGCCGCCCACGCGGGTCCGCCAGGCCCAAGGCCGGCCCCTGCGAGCCCGCGAGCCGAGCCGCCCCGCGCCGCCTCCCTCCTCGGCTCCGGTGCCGCCTCCGCCTCGGCGCCGCCGCACCTTCGCCGCTCCGGCCGCTGAGCCGCCATCGCCGTCCCGCCGCAGTTCCTCGCCGGCCCCGCCGCCTCCGGCCGCCGCACCGGCCTCGACCGCGTCGCCCGCCGTGCGCCACCGCCCGCCGCCGCCCGGGCCGGATCCGGCGTAGATCCGGCCGGCCCCTTGCTCCCCCGGCCACTCCGGCTAGCTCCAGCCCCGTCGGTGAACAGTGCGCGCCGCCACCTCGATCTGCGTGCCGGGTGAAAACCCTAGATCCGGTGGTAAAATTTCGTCTAAGTCCCTGATATTTTTAGTTCATATACCCATGTTCGCGGCTCCGTAACTTTGCATCCGTAGCTTCGATTCATGCATATAGCATATCAAAATGTTCATCTCAGAGAGTACATCATATCATTCCATTGCATCATTTTCATTTGAGTTCATCCTGATGCCCGAAATGCTGTTATAAGAGGGCTACCTGAGTTAATTGTCAGATCTGCTACTTCGTTTAGCACTTTTGTCATTTTTGCCATGATTATTGTGTGCATGATATGCCCATGATTTCTACATGTGTTTTGTTAAGGGTTTTGTCATCTTTCCAGAGGTGCAACCCATGTATTTTTAGAATGTGTGTGGTGACTTGTGCAAGCTTG